>NC_073695.1:114197415-114497415 GCF_029784165.1 Wyeomyia smithii | reverse complement strand
GCACTCGCTACGTCAGGGGGCGACGAGGGTTACTTGCTTGCTGATCGTGTCTACGTTCAGTTTTGATCCGCGGTCCGTCGCGCGTGGTTCGCTGCTAGCTTGCCTTATGAACTCTGGTGAATTATCTCAAACACTTGTATGGATACGGTGAATCAGATGTGCTTTACCAAGAAAGTTCTAAACAAAGAAAAATACAGAATAGTGATTGTGATTAAGAACTATTGAAACACAAAGAAACCCTCTAAAGGATATCACCTAGAATAGCAACGTGAGAAAGACTTGCGTGAATGAAACATTTCTAAATTATTTTTTCGAGATACTATCCAGATTATTCATACTTTACAACAGATCGCAGTTCTTTCCTCATCTTTCGCAAGGTAAGCATACTAAGTGGGCAGAACTAACTGTTGTTCTGTTCATGCGACTAAAAAACAAGTTTCTCTTTTTTGAAATGCCTAACGAAAGATTTATGCGGGGATAAGCGGGGAACTTGGTGCTCAGCGCGTGGTTCTTTCTGCAAAGCGGTTACTGTTTGCACAATTTCTGCCAGAGATTTACGCAATACTAGCATGCGGTGTTGCATTAGTCTATCACTGCTGGTAGGCCAGCACCAAAGATCCTAGAAGCGGCAAACATGCTTGCTGTAAATATTACTAGCTTTCTATCCCAGCAGCGAGATTTGCTTCATCGTTCGCTCGGGTTGGCGGGTATTCATGGCATGGAACGACAGTGACGAAGCACAACATTTAGCATGCTGCTTTAGGCGCAGGATGCCTAGCGTGTTGGTGTTAATAATACATCACGACAATTACCTTAACTGTTTAACTCCATTGGACATCTAAATTGAAAAATTTATGTTTTAATAAACGTTCTATTTTGAATAGTTATTAAAATTAAAATTTCATTTTGATAAAGCTGCATATTTTCATAACTCTCTGCAGGTTAGAATGCTACTTTTATTTGTTCATATATGTCAAAAACCAATTTCAGAATTGTAGTATGTTTCTCAAACATTATAAGAAAGCAATTATTTTGTGAAGTTCACTAATAAAAATAAAATGAAATGGTTTTCGTGAGCCGTATTTTTAGAAAGCTCTTAAGCAGATCCACTCACTCTCAACTTAATATTAGTCCCACGAACTGGCGAACTTTGCTTTAGCTGGAGTTGTTCCATACCGAATAAGAAGATTGCTTCTTCACGTCCGTCACTAAGGTTCACGTCTATTTTCAATTCATGTCAACTTTTATAGAAAACCGGTTGTAGCGGTTTTATACAATTTTTTTTTCATGGTATACTGCCTGATAACATTAATCATGGTTACATGGAAACATTAATCATGGGAAAACTTAGGTGACTTTTTCCCGAAAAGTCACCTAAGTTCAAATCTCTAGCACTGGTTGTAGTTTTATTTAGTGCTTGATATTAGATATCAGTTCAGAACTTAATTGTAATTAAAATAATTGATAATTAAGTTTAAAAAAAGTTTTCTAAAGACACAATGCAGTCCTACACATCATCGATGAATGTATTATCTAGAAAACATTTTGGTCTTCACATTAAATCGATACAAAATATATATTACATCGTTTAGACACTATAGAGCAAAATCATTTCAAATCGCCTGGAAATACGCGAAAATTTAATCGACCATTTTTGATTTGAATGAAACTTTGCACACGTATTTGGCTTAGCAAACTGAGCATTTTTCACAGGTGGAGAGATTTTTTACACCCATGAGTTACATTCTAAAAGGGCGTATGCCTTTTGGCATAGGTTTTATTCGAAGCATTGTAGCCCAGAAACCGTTGGTTGTATAGAAAAACTGTCTGAGGATGAGTTGTAGGGAAATAAAAATGCACCATAAAAAAATATACACTGTACAACAAAAATCTTTTTGATAAAAAAAATTAAAAATAAACATTAAATTTCAATTTAAAAAAAGAAGGGTTGAATTTTTTTTCTATTTTTTTTAAAGAAACTTGACGTTAATACGCAACTTTTAAAAAAAGGCCAGGATGGAGAAATGAAAAAATTTTTTTTATGGTAGATTAATTTTTTTAAGAAAATTCTAATTCAAACATTTTTTAAAATATTTGTATTCTGATGATTTTAAAAGATGCAGAGAGTCATTTTGAATCAAAAAGCTCTTGGTAGTACACATTATAAAGGCATTGGTTTTTGAGTTATTACTAATTTAAGCTCGTAAAATTATAATTATTTAGGAAAATACACGTTTTTCTTAATTAAAAATAAATAATGTCCATGGTTCTCCAGCAAAAACCATACGTTCATTGGAATGCTTGATCAAAAATATACAATTCATTCTTTGACAATAAAACGATTGGGTGAACGGTTCTCAAGAAAAGAGTTAAATGTTATAAGTGATATAAATATATATAAGAATCAAATATTTATTTTCGAGTTTTATTATCTTAGGAACATATTTTTTTATGACATTGATACTTTACAGAACTAGTTTCACCTTATACTTTTTATACACCATATGTAAATGATTCGTCATCTTTTGAAAACAGCTTCGTTTGTATCTTATTATCTGAAATCGGAACAAAAGTGTAATACTTTTGTGTGGCAGCTATTATTATAGATTTTTTGAAAATATTGCTCCTTGTTCATATTCTTCATATGATACCCAACTAAATGACATTTTTGATGAATTTTTATCACTTTTCTGTTTAGACCAATCATACAATTCTTTTGCACTTGTAATGAGATGTTCATGTTCTTAAGCTAAACTTGCATTTCCTGCCATACGTTTTAATATGCCACCAATTGCATCGCATGGGCCTTTAACATGAGAGGTCGCAAAAAAATGCCACCCTGCATCGACGTTATATTTTGTTCTGAACTAGCAAAGACTTGCAAAGTTTTTTTTTTTTAATTTTTATATTGTGAGGCAGCTTCATGAGACATTAATATCGCTTTTTTCAACTGTATTGTTGTTTTCAAAAAAATCATTGATTTGGCAATGAACACCTGAACCTCAACAGTATCATCATGGAGTACTTTCGATATTATGATGAAGCTGATATTCTTAAGTGTTCCAGATTCTGAATAGTAAACAACGAAGGGATGAATGGTGGCTTGACTATCAATCCAATAACTACACGAATCACAAATTGATAAAGACGTATTAAAATGAGCTTGACAGTTCAATATTTTTAATTTTGCAAACACGTTTTCGTTTAATTTGCGTATGCTTGATGAGCACCGATGATCAGGAAAGGGTTTACAGCATTTGGGCTTGGTGTATTCCATTTTCACTTCATTCATCTTCACAAAATTCAAACTGTTACTAACACATCTGGAGTAGTGCAATCGTATTTATATACGAAAACAGATATTATAGGTAACCCAGTAGTTATTGGTTGCGTACTTTACAAACAGTTATTATTAGTAAACAAGTAGGTAGTGTTGCACGACAAACATATTCTTTTATAAAACATTCGGCAAGGGGGAACGTGTAGGTAGGCTAAGGTTTAGCGCTTGAGTTATTTATCCAATCGTTTTGTTGTCAAAGAATGAATTGTATATTTTTGATCAAGCATTCCAATGAATGCATGGTTTTTGCTGGAGAACTATGGTCAAATTAAGAAAAACGTGTATTTTCCGAAATATTTAAAATTTTTCGAGCTTGAATTAGAAATAACTCGAAAACCGATGCCTTTAGAATGTTTACTACCAAGAGCTTTTTGATTCAAAATGACCCTCTGCATTTTTTAAAATCATCAGAATACAAATATTTTGAAAAATGTTTAAATTAGAATTTTTATAAAAATACTACAAGGTATACAGCCTTAGGGGTTGTATGAAATGGTGACGTAGGACTAAATATTTAATATATACTTTTACGAACTAATTTCATTTTTTGTCATATTGACTTACATTTTAAGTTTTAGTGAAGTGGGCAATGTTTTAGTAAAGCGGGCAATGTATGTGTCCCGTCTGGACGAAAGAAAATTTTTTCTAATTCTAGTCACACCTTCTATTCCCGTTCATCTTCGCATTCCCGCGAAACTACATACCTTGCCCGCTTTACTAATATTTAATATATGCTAAACTAAATATTATTATATGCTGCGCTTAACTGTTCATAGGTAACACTACCGTTTATTTTTGATAGTCGTTATTTCAAAACTAACGATGCATGAATACATGAAAATTTTACACTAGTAGTAGTTGCGAAAATTCTCATAACTCTTATCTTCAAGCATCTATAGTTCTGAAAAGAACCGATTCCATAATATTCAGTTAAAAATTCGTGCTACAGAACGCTGATAATCGCACCATGAATATTTTGAGTTGACTCGTATGCAGCTCTCGTTTCTCAATGTCGCGTACCTTTAACAGCTGCACTGCTCTCGCTTATGTGTAACAAACTAAACTGAAGCTGAATTTTCTACACGCAGTCTTTTGTATCGAGTTCAGAGCAGATTTTTGCAATTAAGGCGTGGCTACGTAGCTTCGAGAAAGAGGAACAAACCAAAACACCTTCGATACTACTGAGTGATTTTCATAAGCATCAAAAGAAAGGTTTTGCTTTCCCGATGCGCAAATCACTCTGGTTCTTAGATTAACTTATTTTCGTTTCTAACATTTGACTGATAACGGTGTTCGAGTGAACACAAACAAACAATTAAACCGGAAAATCACTCAATTTAGCAGTGCAAATTCTTGAAATGAGGGTTGTATCTTGTTGTGATAAACTATTCATAGGTAACACTATCGTTTTTATTTGGTGCGTCCTGGTCGTTATTGTAAAAATGATTATTTAGAAATAGATAAAAATTTCACACTAGTAGTAGTTGTGAAAATTCTCATAACTCTTATTCTTATCATCTTATAGTTCTGAAAAGAACCGATTTCATAATCTTCAGCTCGAAATGTATGCTACAGAATGCTGATGATCACACCACCACCGGTAGCATCGATTATTTTGTTGGCCGCGTATAAAATTTGCTCTTCGCTGTGCCCTCCAGCAGCTGTGCCAGCAAAATATCCTGCAGCGTACGATGGGTATTGTTGCTGCCGTGTGCAGAATACAGGTAACATGCTCCGCGGTGCCTGGAAATACCAGATTGCTTTCTTCAGCAAAGTTGTAGGAAAATATATAAGAAAAAGAGTTGCTGAACACTGTAATCTTCTAACTGTACGTCTGATATGACGAAGCAGAGTTTTACGAGGAACACTCCTCAAAATTAATTTTTCGGCCATAACTTTTTCTGTAATCGTCGAAACAATTCAAAATGTTCTAAGATTTTGTTCATTCTGCTAAACCTTGCCTTTTTGTAGAATATATTGGTTTGCTATTTTTATTTGTTGTAAAGATATTTCTAGTTTTTTTGCTGAAAATAACCATATTTTGAGTTCATATTTCCGCAGATAGTAGCAAACCAGACTGTATGCATTTGAAAGTTTGTCAAAAGAAATGTATTAACGTTATTAAGAAATTGTTATTAAGAAATGTATAAACCGAGTACTGAATGAAAGGAAAACACCCCTCAAAATAAGTTTTTTGTCCATAATTTTTTCTGTAATGTTTCGACGATTCTAAGATGTTCTAAGATTTTGTTCATTCTGCTAAACCTTATAAACAAATGCTTTGACAACAAAAGCTAGTCGAACTTTTTGATTGAAAATGTTTACTAAAACCTCTTAAAATCATTAACATTATTTTTTTCTTGGAAAATTACATCTGTTTTTCTTCCGTTTTTAAATCATTTTAATAAATACTTCAAATAGTTAAATATTAGGGATACAATTTTGAGTCATGAATCAAAAAGTCCCTGCTGTGCTTAAAAATGCTCTGAAGCACCATTCCAAATTTAACTTTTTCTTCAAAATGCAATATTTTACACTCACTTGAATTGGTCTACAAAGTATTTTGCTTAAATTAACCCGAAAGTATTTTTAAATCATGTGAACGGGAAAGGGTTACAAAATCGGATTTCTCAGTTCTTTTTTTCTCAAAATAAGTTATTTAGATAGACATTTTAGTCCAAAAAGTGCGATGCCCGCTTCCACCCAAAATCATGAGAGCATGAATGGTTTGCAAAATGTTTAATTTGATATTTTTTATAAAACTTTACCTTCAATAAAAATATTTACATTTTATTCCACCATCCTGAAATTTAAACCAGAAATTTTGTTATAACTTCGGATTTCTTCGAAAAGAAAATGAGAAAAAAATTAACTCTTAATTTTTGTTTGTCAGTTAAGATAAGGTGTTTGTTTATAATTTATTTTGACCAAAAAAGGTTTTTTTGCGGTGTATTTTTTTTGTATGCATTATTAGTTCCCTGCAATTCATTATCAGACAGTTTATTTTGTACAACTGAAGGATTCTGAGCTACAATGCTTTGAATCAAACATATACCAAAATACTTATGTTTTTTAAAAAAAATTCTCTTGAGTCTGAAAAAATTGCCAGCCCGCGAAAAATATTCAGTTTGTTAAGTCAGGTACGTGTGCTGAGATTCAGCCAAATCAAAAATGGTAGATATTCGATGATGATAGGACATTTGGCATGATAACACTCAGGACTCAAATTGACGCAGACTATCTTTTTAGGATTAACACTCCGCATTTGACGAATCGAACGTTGAAATGGTTGAAATTCATTCATAAATTCCATGTTGCACATTATAAAACATATATTTACTAGATAATATAACACCGTAGCATTGAATTGCATTTTCGTCTCCGGTATCGAAAGCATCATGTATCAGCGACATGATTCGAGCAACGCGTCTCCCACAGTTACTCAAAGATTTGTGTCTTCGATACAGTATGAGCCCTCAGACCCTTCTGGAGGTGCATTAGTTGGAAAATTTCATAAAACAATGTTACTAAGATTATTACAAAAGTTCACATTGTTGCACAAGGTAATATTCCCCTAACAGCAAAAGAGATCAGATTACTATAAATACGAGTATATATAGTCGCACTAGAGCTAATGTGGCTTTAGAATCATATATCTGATTTGCAAAATCTATACCTTATTTGAAAATTCTATCCAACACCTTTACCCCCAACATGTATTGAAAAATATAAAATTGATTATATTGGTTTAGTGGTTCTGTTATTTTCAACTCCCGAAAGGCTTGTACTCGAATTAAAAATCACATCTAATCTTATAAGTACAAAACTGAATATGATTTTCTTTAGAATGGTTTCTATTATATAATAGTCAATGACATCTTAAACGACGACAGAAACTCACAGCATCTCCACGTTAACCAACATAACACTCTGCATCTAATATATTTGTTTCAGTTAAAAATACCATGCATTTTTATACCGTTCACAAAGAAAATAATAAAATATAAATATGGTAACAAAAGTCGGATTAATCAACATATGAATTGAAAAACAAATGAATTAGTTTACACACCATTCATTATTCAAACGGTGCTCTGACGCAAGCTCCTATAACACCGTAAATAATAAATCACATAAAATCTCCTGCCTTCATCCCTCTGGGCAAAATCAATTTCTTCCTTGCGCCATCAGCGCAAAGCAATATGTGAAATTTGCTCGCGAGACGAGCTCACGAGAATTTGCGCGCAAGCTGTCTCATGTGCGCAACGCCCATGCACCGCGCTCGTTACGTTGAGAGACGAGATATCTTCGTGTACGTCGCAAAAGAAATTCCATGCGACGAGACATGGCTCGTACGTATTGCAAGTTCTCTCGCTCGCATGTGGCGCACAGCACAAAACGACTGAATGAGAAACGAGACTTGTAGCGCAAAGCGCATTGTCTCTTTGTTGTACGAGCGAGATTTCAGAAAGTCTGTTTGCCAGTTTCATTTTCATTTTCACAAAGTGTAATCTAGTATAGAAAACAAAGACGTAGTCCTACGTCAAAATTAATCTACCATAAAAAAAATATTTTTCATTTCTCCATCCTGGACTTTTTTTTTGAAGGTTGCGTATTAACGTCAAGTTTCTTTAAAAAAAAATAGAAAAAAAATTCAACTCTTTTTTTTTAAATTGAAATTTAATGTTTATTTTTAATTTTTTTTGGTCAAAAATATTTTTTTTTGTACAGTGTATATTTTTTTCATGGTGCATTTTTAATTCCCTACAACTCATTCTCAGACAGTTTTTCTATACAACCAACGGTTTCTGGGCTACAATGCTTCGAATAAAACCTATGCCAAAAGGCATACGCCCTTTTAGAATGTAACTCATGGGTGTAAAAAATCTCTCCATCTGTGAAAAATGCTCAGTTTGCTAAGCCAAATACGTGTGCAAAGTTTCATTCAAATCAAAAATGGTCGATATTCGACCATAGGTCATTTGGCGCGATCTTGCTCTATAGTGATTGTAGATACTAGTTTGCTGACACAGGGGATTTGAAAAGGCTGGTATCACCTTTGAACCGAAGGTCTAAACGGGCATATCATAATATTTTTCCCGTGTGATTATTTTTTTTTAAATAGGGGGATTAGGGGCATAATGAGCACACGGGGCGAAATGGGCACCCTTCTTTTATGCGAAACTACGCATTTTTTAATACAATATGGTATGTGGAACTCTTCCGTAGTTACTACAGTATCTCTTTATGTAGAACAAAAGTCGTTCGTCTGTTTAAAATATGGGAATATATTGAAAAAATCAACTTGGTTCCCGGATGTTGGAAATGTTATTATTATTGCGCACTACAAAATAAGCTTTTACGGTCGTTTAAATAGCTCAATCAAGTATGTAAGCACATCAATATGACGCATAGGTCGTACTCCAAATTTCACCTTCATTGAAGTTTTGATTTTAAGCTATAATTAGTATCAAAATCTCATGTTAACTTTGAATAATTCAATAGGGGTGAAATGGTCACCTTTAGGTCGGATGAAATGAACACACCTTGCTACATAAACTTACCTGAATTTCATCTCAGTAGACTTGTGAGTTTGTCTGTTTCCATAGGCAGTGTTTGTTTACAGTGATGGTGCGAACATATATTAGAAAATCTTTGAGACTAAATCGGTCAGAAAAAGGGACTGCAGGCAGAATTGGCCACCATAGGGCGCGACGGGACATTCATGAAACAAGCCGCTAAGTATCACGGCATCCCGCGACAAACGTTGGCCCATTAGTTGTACTTCTACACAGTTTCAAGATATGTTCTCTAAGAGTGCTCATTATACCCCGTGGGTGCTCATTATGCCCCAGTGGGGTGCTCATTGTGCCCCACACATCGACTGATTGCCATATTTTGATGCATGAATCTAATTTGTGTTTTTCTACATTATACGATTAACTTTTCAATTTGTGAATAGTGAACCTTTAATTATAGATCGTTAATTCAGGTTTTGCGCTGAAGACAGCTTAAAATTTTTGTCGTTTTCCATGCTTAAATCAACAATCAAGTTAGGGTGCTCATTATGCCCCTATTCCCCCTAGTTATAAGTTGCTTTTTCAAATATATTTTTTTATATCCCTAAAGTTTCAGTAGATTGTAAATGAGTGCTGTAACTTTCATAGACGCCATATACAATTTATAAGTGATATTTTCATTATCTGTACCGTGAAAATGCCAGAATATTCATCTAAGAAATATGTTATAAAGAAAAGCAGATTAAGTTTTAGTGAAAGAAAAATTTTGTGACATTATGTGCATAAAAAATTATAGTTTTTTTCTAATTCTACCAATTTCGACCGCGTCCGTACGCTGTAAATTTGAGTGGCTTATACTCACTCGCCTTTTGATTGACATTTCTGTTTCTTAAAATATGTTTAAATTAAAATGTATGCTGTTTTGACGTTAAAACCCTATCTTAGACTATTAGTTAAAGCACAACCGCGCCAAAGTTTTTACATTTGACTGCATTTCATATTATTTAAATCCACTCTAACGAAGTATAAAACGAGGTAAAAATAAATCCGCCAGATCCTTATTGCAGAATTTTTGAATTATTGCAGAAAAAATGAATGAAAATAACGTTTGTAAAAAAATAATTAATTCAAGCGTTTCCATGCTAAATCGTTGAATATCGACTTTTTTCGATTTGAATAAAATTTTGCACACGTATTTGACTCAGCAAACTGAGTATTTTCCGTGGGCGGAAATTATTTTTAGACTAGTTAAAAGTAATTTTCTTAAAGGCCGCAACCAATTTGGCATCGGTTTTATTTTAAGCATTGTAGCTGAGAAACCTTTGGTTGTACAGAAAAATTGTCACATAATTAATTGTAGAGAACCAATCCCGTTCCTTGGTGTACAAAAACAACTGGAGAGCACATCCAATTTTTTTTTTGGCAACATAAGAAAAAAATCCTAATTTTTTGTTCTGACCCGTTATCGTAAAGTTATTGATTAGGATTAAGATGCCGCTGTCCCGTCCCGTCGGGATGCGGTATATTTTACCAAATCTGTATCATATTTCCAGTTCGCTTATTTTTCGCTTTTCCTATTGCATACATGTCTGCAAAAAAACAAAATACACCATAACTTTTTTTTGCCGGTCAAAATAAATTATAAATAAACGCTAAATTTTGATTTACAAAATCTATTCTTGTTGTTGAAGAACCATGAATAACCTACAAAAAAGATGTATTTTCATCAAAAGCTGAAATTTTCCAAGAGAGCTTTCAACGAAGTTAAAACAAAAAATAAATTTAAAGGGAAACTCATTTCTATTTTGCATTAATGTAAAGTTTCGAGTTAATTTTCTAATAAATTAATCTTAAAATAAAAATAACTTGAAAATAAATGTATTTAGGTTGTTATATGTAATAAGCTTTTAGTTATCAAAGGTCTATCCAAATCTTTTTAAATCAATAGAATACAAATATTTTGAAAAATATTGAAATTAAATTTGAAGAATGTTTTTGCACCGTATATTTTTTTTGACACCCATCATCAGTTCCCTACTATTCATTCTCAGATCATTTTTTCTGTACAACCAATGCATTAAATACAACCTATTTAGAAATGCTTACGCCTTTTTTTAAATTTATTTATTTGCGCCAACCATTATAGTCTACATATTAAATCTATTACTAACTATTCAAGTATAATTTTTTTCCTGAGAACAATTTGTAACATCGTTAGATCAATAACTTCACAATAACGGGTGACAACAAAACATTAGGATTTTTTTCTTATATTGCCAAAAAAAATTGGATGTACTAGTAAAAAAAACTGATTTATTGCACTAGAAGATACGTTCATTGTTAACAACAAAAAATCAAAGAATATTTGAGAAACACCCAGAACAGAATCGGCTGTTCAACGCAGCTTTTTCAGGATGCCGGAACAAGAGCGACGACTTTCCGGATGCATCTCTTGATTCTACCAATCAACTACTTGCAGTTCCTTGTTCTGTGGTTGTTTTTGTACACCAAGAAACTTAAAAACGCAAAGAAATTTTTATTTGAGCTACACTGAGATAGACTCGATGGGTTGCGTATTTGAGATACAAATGGAGTCGAGTGGTTGTTTAGGAACGTTTGTGTTTTTTTGACGTAATGCGATGAGGTTTAATTTGGCCAAAACACATCTGTATGGTGTTTTTGAAGAAATGAAATCAAAATTTTGTTCAAACATTCGTTCTGGTATACTTCATGATAGATAGCCAAACCACTAAACTAGAACCATGATTTGAACGAAAAGGGTAAAGTCCTTTTTTGTTCCATACTCTGGCCGGTCTTTCACTACATTTCTGGTGTATTATCGTTGAGGTTTGCAGGAAATGATACACAGTCGAAATTGGATTTTCACTTTTAAAAACTTTTCACCAAAATTTGTGTGCATTTAAATAAGAATTGCACAATGCGCTTACGCAACGCTTCTTGTTTCGACGCCATTTTAAACAGATGCATAAACAAAACAAAATATACTGACATTGAGAGAGGAGATAGCTTTCATACAAACATTCTCATTTCTTTCCGCGCATGTTTGTTGTTGAATATGAGCACCTGAAAAAAATTCCAATTTTTTAGTTGTTACCTGTTATCTATCAAGAAGGCGCATAGTATATTCTGTTCTAATACAATTCAATACAAAGGTTTTTCGCGTTCTTAATGAGCGTGTAGAAGCATAAAAGTTGAGATTCTCTTGCAACTTTTCCAAATATATGCTTTGTGAAATTGAATAGTTCACAGAGGTTACCAAGTGTACCTATACAACCTATACAGTGATCGGACCAGTCCGAAAATGTACCATGAATAGAACAACTTTTCATGTGCGAGAGTGCTCCACTTTTTAACGAAAAGTTGTTTCAAATATTTACCAGTATTGTCAAAGTACTTTTCCTGATTATATTCGGGATGTTTCGTTGAAATTTTTCAGACAATACTACTAGTAAAGATGGTTTTGAAAGATTATTTATTTTCGAGCACAATTCGCCTTTACGACTGCCTTGTTCTCAAGCAGTAAGGTCGAATCAAATATTCGAAAAATGCAGTATTTTTCAGTAAAATGCTTCTATAACATCTAAATTTCATGTAGCAACTTTTCTTGTGCTAAATCTTTGCTTTAAAGTTGGAATTATTCTGTTGTACGCGAAAGCCTGTTCTGATCATGATTGGAACAGCTTACTTCTGAGACTTCCCTCACTTTGTCTGTGCTTGATATAATGAAGGATTTCACAAATATTTATTTCACTATCTCTATTTATCTTACAATAATGAGTCTTAATGAATTATTAAATTAAAGATATAGTCAGGTTGTTCGTAAAACATCAATAATTCGCTGACGAAATACGTTGATCGGCATATTGAAGTCATATAACTCATAAAACTCATTACAGCGGCGGGATATGGCGCGAATCGGATTGTGGAAACCATAAAGTCGACTGCGCGGTTCCAAATAAAGAAATTTTCTGTGACGCAGTGGTCTTTCAGGAGCGTATAAATTGAGCTGGGTTAAAATACTTGGGCAGTCGATGTTGCCAGTCAATAGTTTTGCAACAAAGACGGCTTGTGCGATTTGTCGTCGATGTTCTAATGGTTGAATACCAAGAAGACGGCAGCGGTTTATATGGTGGTAAGTTCTGTGGATCCCGCTAAGGAAGAAAGTGAAAGTGATTTTCATTCTGTGTGACCAATTTGCATGGAAAGGACTCCATACTACAGAACTGGTCTCTAGGATTGATCTCACGAGGGAACAGTACAA
Source organism: Wyeomyia smithii (assembly GCF_029784165.1). Lineage (NCBI taxonomy): Eukaryota > Metazoa > Arthropoda > Insecta > Diptera > Culicidae > Wyeomyia > Wyeomyia smithii. The sequence continues at coordinate 114,484,274 of NC_073695.1, read as the reverse complement.
TGATTTGAAGCATAACGGATCGCCAAATTCATCATCAATCTTGAATATAAATCCAAGTTGTCGGTTTGCCTTAGCGATAATGCTGTCATAAGGGGTTTTAAATGTCAGTTCACGGTCCAAAATTACTCCGTGGTCTTTTACACACTCCACGGAGAAGATGCTGATTTTCTATAGAATATTCAAATTAGATTTGCGTACGCTTTATATTGGAGGAAATTGTATTGCATTTATCTATGCTTAGCGTTAAGCAGTTCTTTCCACACCAACTCACAAACGTCCTGGACATTGTAGTTCTGTAGCTCCATGCAATCACGCAAACACTTAATTTTTTAAACTGTTTCGTGTCGTCAGCATAAAACAGCCGGCAGCCTGGTGGCAGCAGAAGAGTTGATAAAGATATAGAAAAGTAGCGGACCCAGGTTACTACCTTGAGAAACTCCTGACATATTGGAAAAGCTGTCAGAAACAACAGATCCTAATTTCACACAAACTCTACGGTCAGTCAAATATGACTTAAACCAGCGTACGGAATCCGATGTTATACCGAGCTTAAGCATTTTATCAGGCAGTATCCCGTGGTCCACTTTATCGAACGCTTGAAGGCTGCTTGAAGGTCCAGGTAAAATGCATAAGTTTGGAAACACAGCGAGACACGAACTGCATTAAATTTGTAGTTACTGACCGTTTAGGAAAAGTCCGTGCTGCTTGGTATCTATATAATGTTTACAGCTAGCGAATAAAGCGTCGTTAATAATCATCTCGAACAACTTAGAGCAAGCGCACAAGGATGTGATGCCACGATAGTTAGTGATGTTGCGTTTATTACCTTTTTTGTGAATTGGAAATAGATACGAGAATTTCCATTGCTTTTACATTGCTGCACAGATAAATTAAATAGCTTAGCGATTGGCGAACAGAGAACTTCTCCATATCGCTTGTGAACCGCTGAAGGAATGCCATCAGGTCCAGCGGTATACGAAGTTTTCAGCTTACTCAGTGCAACGACATCATCCTCTGTATCAATAAGCGGCAGTCAAAATGAAACACGGAGCTGTATTGCTGGCTATACTAATTTGTTCGGGAGAGGCAACAAAACCGTTGAAAACTTGCTGGAACTGCTGGACAAATAGATCGCATTTTGCATGTTCATTGTTAGCAACGGAATCGCCCAGAAACATGGAAGAGGGTAATCCGGCGAACGACCAGAACTGTTTTGGATGTGTGCCAAGATTACTTTGAATGCGTTTCACGTACCGATTATACAAACATCGGTTGTAGTTGCGATACTGGCGGCTAGCGATGTTCAACTGATTTTTTTGTATGATGAGCGATGTGAACCGTGTTTCCGAAGCGCAGCAGCTTGAGCGAACAGAGGTGAAGATTCGACCACACTGGTTTCCGAGGTGGATCATATGCTGGCACTGTCTAGATGATTACGCCATCAATTGCACTGTTGAAAGAGTCAACCGCTTCGTCGATACAGGAAGACCGATCCAATAAATCATCCCACTCTACTTTCGGAAGTGCTGCGTGGTGTCCATTTTGAAATGTTGAAGATAGTTTTAGGAAATTGAATTCTCTACCTCAAAACTTGAATTCAAATAGATTTGAAATAAAGTGCCTTGTCCGATTCTGACACATTTTTGGATTTGATCATGATACAAATTCTATGATCAGATAAAACGATTATATATTCGGATTATACGTCGGGTTTGCTTTAAATTATTGTTTCTTCAAACCAGATAGATAGGTTGCTTCGAAAGCCTAATTTGTTTATGATTTCATGAATGGTGAAAATGTGACATGTAAATCTATGTATTATGAAAATAGTCTAAACTGTTGATACATTATCTTAATAAGTATGCAAAGCGATTCAGAAGAAGGAAGTGGAAATGCATTCCAACCTAGTTTCTTTAGTGCATATAACAAAAACTGTTTTTGTACGGACTCGATTCTGATGGAATGGACATCTTGATAAGGCGACCAAATTATATTTTAGTATTCTAAAGTCGAACATGTGCAACAAAGAGAATTTTTATAGTGTGCGGGTTTTCGAAACGGTAAATCAACCTTTTTTGAAACCAAGCTTACTGTTGGTTTTATTGATGATCGTATTGTAGTGATCAATAAATTTTCACAAAGAACCCACAAGGACTCCTAAATCTCTCAATTAATAACACCTTTTTACAGTTTGCTGTTGAATAATGCAACTGGAATATTTAGGGTTTTTTTTCTCCTGTATGATATAATCACAGACAAACAGACGTGCCTCTTCGAAAAAAAAATCCTCCAAAAATCTTCACAGTAATAAGTTGTATAACACTCGAATAATTGGACCGTGAATAAATGCTTTTGAAGCTTCTTTGTCGCAGTGATTGCTTATGATAAGTCTTTTCGGAAAACCATTATCTTTCAGATAAATAATTGGTAATACACGGTTGGAAGGTTGAATTACACTGATCGACAGAAGCGAAAAAAAGTTACCCAAAAGCTCAAAATGGTTGCCCTAGAAAGATAATAGCATTCTTGTAAATTTTGATGTCCCTAGTGTATGCAGAAACTCTCCCAGCTGGTCTCGAGGTACGATGCTGGCCTAACAAGCCAGTCGTCGTAGGTTCGAGTCTCGGCTCGGGAGAGACTGTTAGTGTCATTAGGATCGTAGCGCTAGCCCCGCAATTGTCCTGTACACTTAACAGTTGGCTGCGAAGTCTGTGTATAATAAACAGAAGGTCGAGCTCCGATACGGAATGTAGCACCAAGGCTTTGCTTTTTAGTGTATGCAGAAGTGCGTCAAAGCCCAAAGTGCGGCAGAGCCTAATTGCTCGCAGGGTTCGTAAGCGACTCAGCGTTGGCATATGGGAAAACTCATCTCTGAACAAGTTACCTTCACTAGCACCAAAATTCACAGGAATAGTTGAAAAACTATAATCTTTCATTTTTATCTAGTAGTTTGAGCTCTGGGGCAAGACTTGTGTTTACCAGTAGTAAATACGTAAGAAATAATGATGATTATTTCATGCTGATTGGGTCCTAAAGTTTTACACGGTTTTCTGATTTTTATATATCAGCTGAAAGAGTGCAATTTTCTGAGCAAGACGTGATTTTCAAAAAATGTTTATCGTTTTTATTCGAAAAAAAAATTTAAATTTTAAAAATTTTAAAAATTTTAAAAATTTTAAATGAAGCATAAAAAACTGCTCGAAATGCCTTAAATGACAGTTCTCCCATATACCGTACATGGGTGAAATGTCATTTATGACCTTTCGAACAGTTTTTTAAATCTTAATTTGAAAATCGAAGGAAAACGATAATCATTTTTTAAAAATCACGTTTTGCTCAGAAAACGCGACTGTTCAAAAGATATATAAAAAACTGGCATAGCTTTAGCACCCAATTGGCACTTAAAAGTAGTCGTCAAAAATGCGTCGCAAAGCATTTGTCAAGTAATACTAGGAACTATTTATTTATCATTTCGTTTTCCTCAAAACCAAACAAATCCCATAAAAACTATAAAAATGAGCAAAAACTGTTTCCGCGAGAGTGAAAAATATAATAATTTCATCAACATTGATAAATCGATTATTGCTGGCAGATTTTTTCGACAGTGTTCTGTATGTATTAGGTTAATCTAGTAACAACCTACAATTATCGTTAATCGAAATACCTAAAACTATTTTGGTGTTTTGCAACAAATTGAATTATCAAATTTACAAGAGCAGCTCCACTATAATGAAACTTACAGTCAACTGGACCGTTTCTCGAAATTAACATGGAACGAATACCTCATGCACTAGTCAGATTAAACATTCCGAAACGGATGTCTAATTAAAAACCATGAACCGTCGCGTGTTAGAAAACCGGAAAGTGTCAATTCTGCTCAATCATTTCTGAAACCCCGAACCGCAACATTCATGGTTTAAGTTATGCAAAATGAAGGTAGCTTTGTAGATACCAGGTTGTAGAGTCCCGCGGTTAGGTGTTAAGAGAAAAATCGATTGTTCCTATTCGAAAAACTCGGTATTCAACTATTTATTTATTTCGTCAATCATATGTAGACTGGTTACATTATTTTCAGCCTCAGCCTCAGGGACTCAAAATGCTATTTCAATTTATACCGGGACATCGTAAAGTCAATGGCTTCGCAGTGTTGATTATGAGAGTTCATCGTACCATTTATAGGTCATTTTTTGCCTATTCCGTTCGATGAAGGTTAAAAACAAATAAACTACGGTGCCGAAGTTGTCGAACGAGTACATAAAAAATTTGGAAAGTGGTTCTGTTGACTAAGCGCGCTACGAAACGATATCGGTCACAAAATACGCCATTGCGTACTCTCGCAGTTTATTTAATGTTTGAATGTCAATCAACATGTAGCGAGATTTTTATGACGAAAGACGATGTGAGTTCCAGCCTAACTTACGAAGGGCATACAGTAGAAATTGCTTTTGTACTAATTATATTCTTTCTTCATGTACATCTGGACGAGGAGACCACTCAATGCTGCAATATTCCAGTATTGACCTCACATAGGCAATATACAAAGTTTCGATAGTGTATGGGTTCTAAAATTGTAACAGGAAGCGTTGAATAAAACCTTAACATTTTATTTGCCTTGTGCATTATAGTATTATAGTGGTCAATGAAATCGGGTTTATAATCTAAGATTATTCTTAAATTCCTTACTTTTTCATATTTTTTACATTCTGATTTCCTAAAGCATTTACAATGCTTCTATTTTTCTTACACCAGATGTAAAATATGTGGATTTCCTTCTGAAATACATCAATGTCTTTTTGGTTTCCAAATTTCCAAAAAAGCTGTATATTATCGGCTGTTAATAGGTACTCTTATATTTTTGAGGATGAAGGAATTGTCGTTGACGTACAAAATAAAAAGAAGTGGTTCTAAGCCCTGGAGAACACCTGAAGTAACTTGAACGGGATTGGATTTTTTTTCTGTTAAAATTTATGTTTTGTTGCCCGTTTGTTAAATGTGATTCAAGGCCATTGTTTTCCCCTATCCATTGTATTAATTTAATAATCTACAAATTTAGGTAGGATTTGTGAATGTAGAATGGACTTTGAAATAAGCTGTGTTGTTATACTATTTTGAAATGTTCTGAAAATTATAAATTTTATTTACAATTATCAATGCTGAGCTAACATTGTGTAGTTCATGTGGAAAAAATCACACTTTTCATAATTGGACCTGTTATGATATTCAATTTTTACTATATTTTTCTATTTTTCATTATATTCAAAGTAACTGTCCACAACTTTGCCGAAGACACCGTACCAACCAAACAAACCGTTCCTATTTAAACTTTTTTGTTTTTTGTTTTTTTTTTTATATTACCAGTTTTACATAAAGCCTTTTCAAAAATAAGTCGTGGTTAAAAAAAAAAACAGATAGCACAAAAGGACATCTTTAACCCAGAACATCTGTACAAAGTTTCAATCAAATAAAAAATGGTTGATTAAATGGTTACTTTGTGCTCGAAATGCGCGTAGCTTCCGTTAAGCGATAATCTCTCCACTCCACTTATGTGCCAACCTTTCTCATAAAGTAAAATAAAGAAAAACACTGCGTTCTGGACCATTCCATTCCGGCAAGGTCGCAGCCTAAATGTGTTTCAAAAGGAAATGTTGCATAATTCGTCTCCATTATTAATGGAGTTCATCAAACCGTCGCAACAGTGCCGACATAAAACTACACTAGACAATGCGTGTATAATTCATTTCGGCTTTTTATTCAAGCGAGACTATCTGTCATAAGTTAGTAAGCGCCGCATATCGCTAGGCACACGTTATTGTCGTCATCACCTGTGTCCATCTAAAAATAGCAGTAGTGATAGAAATTGGCAGCTATGCTGCCACACGTGTTCGCTTGTTTGCTGCCAAAATTTTGGCGTAACGAACTTTAGATACACCCAAGTCCGTATTTATGTAGTGTGAGCCGCATGCAAATTTTTATTTGTTTGTGTTTACATTAAGCTGGAATGGTTCTTTTGCGCGAACTGAGTCTGTTTCGGTTTTGTAAAAACCGGTTCACATCGTGTTATCAAAACACAGTAGCAATTTCCTACAGATTCCTCTAAGTTTATGACAGATTCAGTTTGATTTACTCCTTCGCTTTGCATTCCACTTAGAAATTGAGAATATTTTTTCTTACCTCCAACCTTGAAACTGTTTCGTTTGCATGAATGAATCACTTAATTAAAAACTTACCTTGCATATCGTTATGAATGGGTTGCTTTCCATTGTTTGTGATGCTGTCGAAGAAAACCTTCGTCAAACACGTTTCATATGCTTGCGATATGTGATCACAATTTTTGGTTAGATTTCAAATGGTAATAACAGAATACTCACATGAAGCAATACATTTGACAATTTTGTAATACGTTAGTTATCATAATTATTTCATCGCTCAATGTTAAAAAATTATGAAAGTTTCCGCGAACAATCAATGAATCAATCACATGCGAGCATGCCTAGCACCGACGACATGAATAGATACCAAACGATGAATAATAAAAACAAATTTATTCACTTCTGTTCGAGCGTCTTGATAGAATATTTTCACTACACATTACACTTTTTATCCCTTTCACTATTTAATTCTATCACTTTTCACTTTTTACTTGCATATACGTATTTCAACACTTACATAGTGCCTTCGTCAGTGCTTATTTGGACTGTCCAAATAAGCACTGACGAAGGCACTATGTAAGTGTTGAAATACGTATATGCAAGTAAAAAGTGAAAAGTGATAGAATTAAATAGTGAAAGTGATAAAAAGTGTAATGTGTAATAAAAACAACTCCGCACAAAAATTTCTTAATGGACAATTTTTGGTACATCCGAATTTATACTTGATTCAGATCTAAAAAAACTGGAAATTTAATTGAGCGAGGACAGTGTTTTGTTTATCCATAGATTGATGTTAAAGTGCATTTGTTTATTGATGATAATTAATCTCTTCTTGCAGTCTATAGTGATAACGCTTTTCGTCAGAAGCAAAAAAATTACCCTAGAGCTGGAGTTTTCCCGTAGGCAAACATAGAAGCGACGAACCCGGTGTGCAATTACTCTGTGGCCTTTTGACGCACTTCTATCTTTACTAGAGGCACCAAAATTGACAAGAATGGTTGAAAAGCTAACATAAGCTTCCATTTTTTACAGTTTGAGCTCCAGGGCAAAACCTACGTTGACCAGTGTAATCTTTCACTTTTCGCTTGCCCTTTTCGAAGCAAAATCCGATACTAAATAGAGTTTAAGTTTCGACATTAAAAAAGATTGATGATGTTGTCCAGTCCAACTGTTCACAATTATGTTTTGGATGTGCATTTCTATGCTTTCGGCTAGCTGCTCATGCTCCATCTAAGCAGCGCCCTGCTGATCGAGTACCTCTCCAAGCCTAAGAACCTTGCCCTGGCATAAAAGTAAGCCATCCCAAGGTCGAGTAAAAAAGTCAAATTGTGCACCGTGATGATAAAATACCGTGACGACAAAACACCGTGAATGGTCACAAAGGAATGTTTTCTATAGTATAATTTCACGCTATTATCGAACAGCAATTTTTGGACGGAGCAAAATAGAGTTGAGAAATCAGTAATCTTTAAGCTGTTTTGGAGATCAGCTTTTGACAGATGATGTGAAATGGGCTCCTACCAAATTTCTAGTTGATATAAACTTACATGAATATAACAACATCAGTGGAAGCTTTGAGTATTCGCTTCTGTATTCTTCAATAAACTAATCTGTGATGCTTCATTAACCTCTCTTCGCTAGCATCCTCATTATTATTCTTGTATTATAAAATAAATAATTGCAGCTGCATGCTGATTAGTTTTCTAAGCTTCCTGTATGGGGAGTAAACAGCGGATCGCCGTCTGTGATGTGAGATCATTCTAAGCGCATGGAAATACTAATTCCGTAAAAGTTACAACTCGTACTCGTTTTATTTTACAATCCTACGAGGAATATTCGCTGTTGTAAAGAAACCGGTTTTATAAGGAAGCGGCGGAAAATGCAATTGATTCGAGTTATTTGAAAAGTTGTTTCGAGAAAACAACTTGTTACCGCTTTGACGTCGTGAATTTCCGACACGCTCAATCAGAGATGATCATTTTAATTGCATATAAAGTGGTGAAAGGTTTCAATGTGCAATTGGAAGGAATATTCTATTTTGAATTACGATTGGTAGCAATTCAATCGGAAATGTTATTCTGATTTGGTTCAAGATTTATTTCTCATACATTAGTTATATTCTTTTACCGCTTTTAGTTGATTTGTCATTCGATTGCGTTCTATCAAAAGCTAAATTGTTGCGTGTTCAAAACCAACGATTCCCTTTTCGCTTCTGTAATCTATAACATTATATGTTAAAGTATAAACCGTCATTATCTCGAGAAAACCCATTGTTTTTTTTAACTTTAAAGCCTGTATTACACTCTTTGACCAAGCGTCAAATCTTTGGCACTTTTTGACAGATAAAAATTTGGTTAAAGATAATTGTTTGTCACTCTCCAATTTTAACATGGGGCAAACACGGGTAAACAACAACCATGATGTCAAATAAATTTGATCATTATGTCAGAAGGTCAAATATTTGACCATTAGACAAAGAGTGTACTACAGGCTTAAGTCAGCCTGGTACAGCATGTAGAAATTTTGCCTGTCATTACTGTTTTAATGTTCAAGATAATCTCTTGCTATTTGATTGTACAACACCCACGCTTTACGTGTCAACTCTAGGGCAGCTTTCGTCGCATTAAAAGACATGCGACGGACAATCCATGAAAATCCGACAACATCGTGTAAAACCTAATTGAAAATGCTTGCGTCGCAGCTAGTGAAATGTCCGAACAACAGATGACCGTAAAGCTTTTTCACATTGCGGTGGAGTCACGAACTGCGATTTTGACCTCGAGCGGGTGACAACATCTGAAATATCTCGGAGGGCGAATTGAACCATACAGTTACGATAGGCGGAATGCGAAACTGTAACTGACGACCTACATTTTGACGAATGTTGAAAAAACGAAAACACATTACGTGACCTTGCGGACGCACGGGTTGTTAAGCGGTTTGATTAACGTTGTAAATAAAGCAATAAAAAGAGAGAACTAATTAGATACTGTTGCCATTTGGAAACCTCTTGCACGTATGGTGTGTCTAGTTTAGCTTTCCGGCTAGATATTAAAACTTTTATACAGTGAGGTCTTTTTTTCTCTTCTACTCAAAAACAGTGCAAAGCATCGACCTCATTTCAATGACGTTCTCCGATAATCGGAAACACTTCAAGATGTGGAAATAGGATGAGTTTTTACCAATCATAAATTTCCATTGAATGTGTTATCGAATCGAAATTTTATGAGTCACCTCTATTGAAAAAACTTCGTTAATATTTCAAGGTGTTGGTTGATATATTTCAATATTTATTATTCACCAATTTTACTAGTTTTTAGAAAATGTATTACAGAATAATATAATGGAATGTGAGCGAAGAAACTTGGGGTGTATGCTTTATCTAAAAAAAACATTGCACGACAGTTTATGGTTCGTTAGAGATGCGCACCTGTGCGGAGTAAGTACCTACCGTAGAAGTAGGTGAGGTTTACCTTCAATTTGTTATTGATGCTCAAATTCGGTGTCCCAGGCCTTTTTAACCCCAAGCCACGAGGAATGTAGAATGTGACGCAAATGGAGATGAGTAAACATAAACTTTTTTACTGCCTACAACGAATTTTAATTACAATGTGACCCATCTCGAGTAGTTCAAAGAGTGGGCCAAGGATGTCAGAGTGGAATTTCGAAAAAGGTAATTTTATGCTGTAGGCTATTATTAGAGGTCCCTATGCTCAATAAACTTCGCAGATGGAAGATGCCATTGAAATGATGGCCAAAAGGAATAGGCGTGACACCTAAAACCTCTTTATATACTTTACATCTATTTAGTTTCTATTAATTCCGGAGTGATTTGCGATTAGGGCGCAACTGACAAAATGTAAACGAATAGTTTTATTACACCATTGGTTTCGAAAAGACTGACAAAATTCATGGCAAGAATCCTTGCTTTTGTATGAATCGATAAAATTATTTAAATCAAGTTTTTAGTGAAGGGCGACAAAACAGTTTACCCAAAACAAAAATACTTTGGAACTAGGCCCTTTACATTGTTTTGAGGCAACAGGCTTATTTGCGAAATATTTCGTAAACAGGTGACAGTAAAGGGCGGATCAACATTGTTTTCAAAATAAAGGCGCATTTAAAAGGGCGCATCTGAAGAAAAAATAAAATTAAGGCGAAAGATAGATGGGCGTAGCTCGTTGTCAGAATCAGGGGAATGGCGACACGCTATCTCTTTCTATGTTGAAGGAGTGAAGAGTCTTCCCGACTAAAGTGAAAAGTATATGGAACTATTGCTGGGCGCCTGCCTCGGGGCTTTATTTTTAAATAAACCCCCGATATGTTGCCTACTGTCAAACGTGTAGAGTTTAGATAGGGCTGCCATCCCCTTGGTCAGAATGCTTTAGGGTTCTCAACCTTTTTTTGTCCGCGTACCCCTTGGCGACATTTTTCATATAGATTGTACCCCCTGGCTTGGAATGTTTTCGCAGAGTGCGAGAGGGTAGTGGTAGGTCATGTTGTGGTATTCTATTTCAGGTTTCAAATTAAACTATAGCTTGTTTGATTTCCACAGTCATGTTTTAAGAGCACTATTGAACAACATATGAAGTATTACAAAGAAAAATTGCTTTGTCCGCCATTACCGATTTTTCTTTCGCGTACCCTCTGGAGGCTTTCGAGTACCCCCGGGGGTACGCGCACCCCAGGTCGAGAACCGCTGCTTAGCGCGAAATAGAGGTGGGCGAATCTCGTTGTCAGAATGCTTTGAGGCTCATTTGGAAAGGGTTAGAAGAAAAGCGCAGATTTAGTCATAAATGCACAAATTTAATGTAGTACTGTTAGACAGGTTTATTTTACGTCGAGTTTTGGCATTGATGTTAATGTTAGTCACTTCCTTTGAAATTACTATTTGATGTACCTGCAAAATTTCAAACTGATATTCCCCAATGTTTATCTTTTGCCAGTTGCGCCTTTATCGCAAATCACTCCAGATTTGTCATTCATTCTATTATAATTTTTATTGATAAACTTTTTTGGACACTTTGGATGATTTTGAATGAGGTTGCATTTTGACATAAGATTGCTTTTAGTTGAAGGCGGTCCAACTACCGAACACCCAACGTGCATAACAGAAAACTGTCTCTCTGTGGTGATCTACACTGTGTACTGAGAGACAGATTTCTGTTATTTTTAGTTGATTCGTTTTGCGTTTGTAGCTTTATATATTATATTGTTTTGCGTTTTTACTTGTTTCCAATCAATTAATCCATGTTGAAAAGCAACAATGTTTCACAATAAATGCAAATGTTTTTCAACAATCTTTCTGTATGCGAACCAGCAATCGGTTTAATGTGTATGTGCAGTAACCTTCAATGTTTCGGGACAAAATGCTCCGTTGGCAGGGTTAAAAACATCATTCGGTTGTCCAGCGACGTGCCAAGAACGCTTTGTTAATGCTACATAGGATTACATAGGTCAACCGGCTTTTCGATTTCACGTAATAAGCCTGTTTGTGACACGCTAGTTAGGCCGTTACAAATTTTATTTTCATTTTATGTCACCCCCTCCTTCAAAAATCTTGAAAATTGGAAGGGGAGGAAAAAAAAGCTCAAACCGTTTTGTTTATTTCATTGGTTTTCCGACAGCATAAATGCTTAATTTAGCAACAAACAAGTCAGGTGACAGCGAGAGTGTCGTCGAAAGGCAAGCGAAATAAATAATAATAATAATAATAATAATAATAAAGTGTTATTTTTCAACATTTATTTGAGTGCAAGTTACAAACGTCATAACTTGCACACAAACTTTGATCAAAGATATTTCTTTTTTTTCGTCTCGGTGTTATTTATTTTTTTGTCACCCCCTCTGCTAACTTTGATAACCTTGGACATAAAAAGAATTCGAAATTTGTATCAGCCTTACTGTAAAAACCAAATACGCATATATACACATTTTTGCTACCGATCAAATCGTGCGTTCATATTATGTCATTATCGCCGGTTTCCAACGTTCTAGACCTTTCTTGAACACTGTGGCCACTAGTAACTTGGTACCGTTCTTTGGCGAAGGACGCAACTAACTGCTCGGAAACCTGTATGACATCTTTGTCTGTAGGTCGACATAACCAAGGCTATTTATGTGCGCGTTCATATCACATTTTAATCCCATACTAAGCGTCATTTGTCGTATCGATCAATTAAACGAAGCTCATATTAGTGTCTGTGCAGACACAAGATCAACATCCTTTACGAAAAGTTGATCGCGTAGGTTGGTCTCGAACTTTTGCGTTTTCCACAACAACCAGTAGCAGCAGCGTGTTCTTTTCACACGCTTGCGATCTTTTCGAAAACAACTTCTCGTGTCGGTAGGTGGTAGGGATTGTGTCTGGCAGGGGAAAATAAATATTTGCTAGCGGCTTAATTATGCGACAACCACAGGTTCTAATCGTTGAGGCAAAGGTAACTGTGGGTAGTGCTTTTAAATATCAACAAATAATTACACTAGAAGATGTTAATAGAAATGTGCTAGAATCGATTGATCCGAGGCTACTATTGTTCAGTATCCCTATTAATTCGAAGGATGATACAATTGAAATTTCATTATTTTCAATCTTTTTTTCTCATTTTACGGAAACCATTTTAATATATTTATAATCTGCAATTTCTGCGAAAACTTCTGTCCAAATTTTTCGCAGAAAAAAAAACAAACAAATATCTCCTAAATTCGATAATAAAATGATTATATATATGATGAAAATGGAATCTTAAAACTCATTTCAGAGTAAAACGTGATTTAATTTTTTTTCCTATCGTCCTCCGCTTTTTAAATCAAGATTTAAAACTGCGCGAAATCGCTACAATGACAGTTCGCCCATATACCAACTGTCATTGTAGCGATTTGGAGCGAATTTTAATTCTTCATTTAAAAATCGAAAGATAATGATATAAAGTTTCAAAAAATCACGTTTTGATCAGAAAATTACACTCTTTCAGATGATATATAAAAATCGGGAATCCGTGATTAGCTGAACAACCCAATTGTACCAACGCAATGATTCCAGAATCACGAGTTTCAAATACGCCTCTTTTGCGGGATGAGTACCTACTGGCGACTTTACCTTCTATTGCCGTTGTTGTTTAGATTTGGCATCCAAGACCTACTCAATCAAAAGCTGACAAAAATATAAGTTTTAACGTAGATGAGAATAGGTCAGCCGTTCCCAACCTTTTTTTGTCCGCGTACTATTTTCCAAATCCATTGTACCCCCTGGCATGGAATGTTCTCGCAGAGTGGGAGAGAGTAGTGGTAGATCATGCTGTGGTAGTCTTGTTGAGGTTTCAAATTTAATTATGGTTTGTTTAATTACTACAGTCATGTTTTAAGGGCAAGTTTGAATAACAAATGAAGTACCATAAAGAAAACTTGCTTTGTCCGCCATTACTGATTTTAATTTCGCGTACCTCCTGAGGACTCTCAACTACTCCTAGGGGTACGCGTACCCCAGGTAGAGAAACGCTGGAATAGGTGAATGCGAATGTTTTTTTCACTACCCATCCCACATCGGCATGTCTCCACGAATTTCAATCTGACTCGCCCCGAGTAGTTACTCGTATTGAAAGGAGTTCAAAGGGGTCAATGCTGAGAGTTTATAGAAAGAAGAGTCTACGTTGTTAGCTGTTTGGTCTTTATGCTCGAAAAGAAATATATTATACAGCTTTACAATGACATTGAGAAGCTGTATTGTTTGATTTACCCATCATAAAAAAAATTAAATAAATTTTTTCGGGAGTTCTAACAATTTCTTTGCAATGTACCATCAACAATGTACAAGTTCAGTGTAATAAAACGTATAGGATTACATTGTGTAAATTACACTGGACAACAAGAGTTTTGCATAGAAGGCGAACTGAGAAATAAATAATAATAATATATATTTTTAATAAACGCAGTTGAAAAATGGTAGCTGGTGAATTTCGGATTTTTTTAATCGTTTTCATCAGGGGGGATCTATCTGTCAAACACATATTCGGCAATATAGCGTTTGTTTTGGTTTTTGTTCTTTTTGGTCATGAAATTATCGATGTGAAATATTATAGAATTGGAACGTTTTTTTATCAAAACTCGAGAAACCGCGGAAAACTTTCATGAATGTGTTGTGTAGTGATTTTTCCCCCATTATTGTTCATAGTTACAAACATCATGGACCAACAAACGTCATGGACCAGAGTTGATCTGCGATAACGCACACATATATGAAATTTGACAGCAGTGAATCCCCTCTGGTTTTCATCTTATTGACCATTTTGTTCAAAAGTAACGTATAGTTATTTTAAATTTTGAACTTTTTAAGATTTCGAGCGAACGAGATCTTAAGATATACACACTTAATTTTTTTTGCTGGGCCTCGGTAGTTTTTGCCGAGAACGGCACCACTAAGTGCTCGGTTGAGAAATTAATGACAGCTGTCACATTATTTCGTAAATCTCAGTTCACCTAGCTGAAATTTCGGCACAAAATATCGGTAATCAAGTGGGTAGTAATAGCTCGGTAATATTTTACGCCGAAATTTTAGTTAGGTTGAACCGAGATTTACGAAAAAATGTGACAGCTGTCATTATTTTTCTAACCGAGCACTCAGTGGTGCCGTTCTCGGCAAAAAATTATGGGCAAATCGGTTTATTTGTTGAATGTCTGATGACTTTGACAGAAAATAGTCTAGTTCTATAAGCTATAAAGAATTCTGTATGTATCAAAAAGAATAGCAGTTATACAGAGTGTTGTATCCCAAATCGTCGTAATTAACTGATATGTATTCATGATTTGGAACGAAGAGGGACTATGAATTCAATGACTTTTGTCTCGAAACTATAGACAAAGTCTGCTACCTCACTCATTAATGAAGTAGATTGCTTGAATTTGATTATCGGAAGTATCGACCTTTAAAAGCTGAAGCTTGGAGTTAAAAGACGGCGCGATGTTCAGCATATGTTTGGGCTGAACATTTCGTGGTTATAATGATTAAAAATGTAATATATATCTTTTATTTGACTACATCCGATATCAATTTCCTCTGGGGGAGTTAGGGCCTTAACTTCGTGCCATCAAATATAAGCGGGTGTCGTTTGAACGAGACCGTAAAAGCTATGCACACGAACCTAAGGAAGAGTGCACCGTATCAGCGAAATTCTTCGAAGCAAGAAGGTAAGAAACCGAAGACACCATGTTGGCAATGCGTTCAAATGCATTTTATGAAGGACTGCTTTTTTAACAACCGCGTGGGACACAAAGAAGGATACTGTTCCTGTTCGAAGAAGACAAATCATACGATGTAGATATCCTTAAGGCTCCTGCTTCTAAAGATCCACCAGCTGAACATGAAGAAGTTCAAGAACTTCCTCCGCCACCATTAAAAGCTCCACCACAGCTCATGGCTGGAGAACAACAACCACTCTATACTGCTGAACAGCCACTAGACAGTTAAAAAATGTTCCTGAGTAGTTGGACGATGCAGAGCCAGAAACCCCTGATCGACCTAGACGGCTCGTTTCGCTGCCTTCCAGATTTCAAGGGAATCGCCTGTTTTAAGGAGGGAGATGTTACATCAAGGCAACCAGTGAAAAGTTGTCCTTGACATCAGAGTGGAACATTTGATTATTCTTTGTCCAACCTCGAATGGAAATAGATGTTCTTTAGTAAAAACTCTTAAGTTCATTTAAACTTTTGGACATATCAGTGATCAACACTAAATTTCAATTTTTATTAACACTTAACTAAATTAACTGTAATTTAGTTTACACTAAACGTACCGTAGAAAGATAACAATAACAATGTCGGTAATTAAAAATCATCTTCCTTTTATCCTCCGCAAATCGCTCCAGCGCTAATTCAGTAATTTTTTCACGATTGTTGCTAACCATCTGCCGATGAACACTCAGCAAGCAGAGAGCACTCAACGCCAGCGTTGCCTGGTATCCAGATTTAGCTGGATTATCCAGATTTTTGAACATGTATCCAGGTAGACAGATTTGATGTCCAATTATCCAGATTGTTCATGATTGATTTCTTTTGAAGGGACTTTAACCCCAAACGGTCATTCGTCCCTAATTGTTCATGAATGATCGAGATTTCATCCAGATTTTATTTTCTCTGTTCCGCAAAAAGGTCATCACTTCAAATTTGGCGCAAAATTTCGCAATTTTGTTACCTCAAATTTTACGTACCCCAAGACTTTTATCCGAAGAATTTTCCTTTCACCCCACGAAATGACTTCCAGATTTTTTCCTGATTTTTTTTACCTTTTCCATATTTGAAAAAAAAGTACCTGGCAACGCTGCTCACCGCTGTTCAACCATTGTTGACTTCAGCCAGGTTTTCACCAGACGCAATGTGCTGAACGAGTGCAATTTCAATTGCTTTCTCAGTCCCAGGGAAGAAAGAACGGGTTTCAGCTAGCAGGTCTATCCAGCTTTCCACGAGCGGTAATGGCGGACAGTGCACGCAGCCCATTCTGACGTTTTTTTTAGGTCAAGGTATTTTCAATCGCAGTAACGGAGTAGAAAATATAATAACGTCGTAACGTAGCATAGCAACTTCAACAAACAATGGGTGTTTGTTATTTAAATTTCGTCATGCGCATGCGCGGATCAAAATAAACAAAACTGTTTATTAAAGTTGCTATGCTACGATGCAACATTTCTGTGTTTTTCACTCCGTTACTGCGATTAAAAATTTGCTGACCTACAGAAAACGTCAAAATGGGCTGCGTGTATTGTCCGCCATTACCGCTCGTGGAAAGCTGGATAAGATCCAGCTCTTCCAAATTCTTACGATCTGCTCTTATGCTGCTGCAATGTTGATAACAAACTTCCACCTCTTCAACAAAACTGTCAACTTCGTAAAAAATTACTAAACTTTTGGTTTTGCGCTTGAACTCTTCCAACGGCATGCGTATTACGTTAGTGGGATGCAACAAGGACAACGCGCAAGCAGTTGCAGTATCTTCACCGAACCGTGTTTCCAGTGCTCGGTTCCAATACTCCAAGCTAGTTGACGCAGGCGGATTTGCTCGGTACTTCCGTGCAACAAGCATTTCAATAAATTTTTTTTGTGTTATTAGAGTTATTGAAAAGAAAATTCTGCACCAATGTCAAACACTAGAGGGGGGGGGGGTCAACAGCCCCCCTCTGGCTACGCCTATGGGTAGAGCAAATATTTTTTGGCGAATTCGTGCGCTCTCTTCTCCCTTACATCTTCCGAAACATCACACCGTTATTTGGCAACGTAGAACTCCAGCCTCGGTATCTGCTTTCCATCTGCTTTGATGTAGATTCCTTGCGCGGGATTTGGCCGACGTGTTTTGTTGATCATAGCGGTTCAGTGCCTTTCGGACCTTGAACATGAAGCCCAGCTTGTTTCATGGTTTGCTGAACGAATCAGGCGTAGCACCTTGTCTTCAGAGCAGCGTCGTGAATCGATGGTTCGGATTACGCTTGAAATAATTCAACACCTTCCGGGTCTTCACAGAGTCAGCTGTCTTCGATTTTTTTCCACCCCAGCTAGCCGCTCGGTCATCTGGGACTCCTCAAACGATTTTACTACCTGAGACACAGTTGTTTGGGTGATTCCCAGTTGTCCTCCGATCCATCTCATAATCGCAGTCGGATTTTTCATGACGGCGGAAAAAATTCTTTGGCGATTTCGACATCTCAATAACCACTGAACCGATTGTAATGACATTTTGTACATGTGAATAATACCATCCAATCTAGTTATACCCAGTTTATCATCAATTTTTACCCCCGGATAAAAAGGTTACACACGGAAAAAAATGGTGCATTTTTTTTTAGGACAGGCCCTAACTCAAAATTTTCCTGAAAGAAAGCTGTGCGCATGATGGTGCTTACAGATTGTTGCACGAAGCGGCATAACCTCACTTTTTCACAGGTCAGGAAGGTTTGTTTACAGGTATTAGAATTCGGAGCGGAAATCGATTTTTGTTCAATCGCGAAACACTTTGAGGAATAAAATCCCCTTTCAGTTTCATCGAAAATAAACCCAAGTCCGAAAAAATAACTTCTTTAACTGTCAAAATCCCCGTTGGTGTCGCCTTCAGTTATCGCCTTTATACTGCATCCTCACAAAATCTGCCGAAGATGGTCCTGAGCACATGTCGTTCAAGAACGGCCAGTGCTTGCAAGTCCTCCTCGAGCATTGTCCATTTTTAGCGCTCGTAGAAGACTATCGGTCTTACAAGCGTCTCCGTACATGGTGCACTTGATACGTTGGCGAAGGCACCAAAACTCAAGGTCTGGTGGCCTTGAAATCGATGAATAGGTGATGCGTGGGGAATTGATATACACGACACTTTTGGAGAAACTGCCGCAGCGTGAAGAATTAGTCCGTTGTCGGATGCCCATCCACAAAACCGGTTTGATAACTTCCCACAAACCTTTCTGCTAGCGGCGAGA
Source organism: Wyeomyia smithii (assembly GCF_029784165.1). Taxonomy (NCBI): domain Eukaryota; kingdom Metazoa; phylum Arthropoda; class Insecta; order Diptera; family Culicidae; genus Wyeomyia; species Wyeomyia smithii. The sequence goes on along the minus strand of NC_073695.1, from coordinate 114,465,676 downwards.
GGCGGCGAAATATGATCTGTAAGAGCACTTTGTAGGCTGCGTTCAGAATCGTGATCGCTTGATAGTGCACAAATTCCAATTGGTCGCCCTTCTTGTATATTGGGCCTTCTTGTATATTGAGCATATTACCACTTTTTCGATAGTTGTTCTGTATTCCAGATCTATAAGCTGGTGCAGAAAGGGCAGCCATTATGCATTAAAAAAAATGTCTTTTGGATGATTCCTGATGAAAAATCCTGAAGATAGAGGTGTCGCACGGTATATTTTGATGCAAAAATGTGAATGTCCCCACTTCGAGTTTCTTGGGGGCATCCAGGTTGTTCCGGAAGCAGCCAATGCAGCCTATATTCAGAAATAGGGTAAATATGTATAAAACGCCCCCCCCGGGGCATAACGCCCCAGTCCATTTATTCGGAAACTCACAAAAAATAAGACATGAGACTATTGGGAATCCGTAGCGGGTCATAGGACCAACCTTCTGTACAAGTTTGATAATTGTCACTAGCAGCGAAAAATTAACAAAAATCAATTTTGATTTGAGCTGCTTCAGATCTAGTTTCTTGCAGCGTTTCCGTAACGTTTTTTCACTAATGTGGAAAGTTTGTTACCCGGTTTTTGTACTTATATATCTCAAATGAACCTCTAAGCAGCTGTATCTAGTGAAGAAACGATAAAAATTGTATAATTTGCTTAAGTATTCAATGCTTTCTGCTACAGTACAGCTCCCGGGCAATATGCCCCACCGCAAGCCCGGCTGATTTGTTCATTGCTTTAGCGTTTGCTTCTGAGACTTCAAGCACTGTTACACTTCGCATGCTGAGCTGGCATATGAAGCTACTGCATGGGGCATATTATACTGCATCTGGGGCGTTTTGCCCCGGTAGATTGGAAAGCTTGCAATTTAGTCAAATTTTTTAATAAAATTATGGCGTTTTTGTGTAACAGCAATTACAAAACGAAACAATAGCAGTGCATTACCAACTGAATAGTGTATCCAACTGCATGAAATATTTGTTGTTTTTGATAAACATAGCTACAATATTGACGATGTTCCTTAGGGGGGGCGTATTATACCTGTTTACCCTATGTCTTTCGGAAGATTAGTGATGAAAAATTCTAAAGATAGCGGTGTCGCACGTCATATGAGCCGTTGAGAGCAAAAGTGGTACATGTGCCAATTTTACACTTTTTGGGTTTTTTGCATAAATTGATGCAGAACGCAATAACGTACTGGAATACCCAAGAAAAACCGAGATCTGATAACCTAAACCAAAGTTATAGCCAGAACAATTTTTGGTAATTAACATAATCACCATTTCGTTGAGAGCAAAAGTGGTACATGTCCAGTCTGTGCATAATAGATGAATTGTAAGTCGAAGATGCTAGGATATAGAACAATCATGTCTTCAGCAAAGTTGGTCAAATGATTGAGTACTTTCAGATGAAGATCTGTCTGTTTTTTAATTTTCTCACAACGTGGCGCTAGTGTACCCGTGACTATTTTGTAACAGAAAGAGTTTTAATTTAAGTATCAACTCGTATGCTGTGGCCAATTTAGAAGATAACTCTCTGAGGTCTTTGATATAGAGATATATTTACCCACTGGACCCAGGTTTGGCTTTAGGCAGGCCACCGATAGCCTTCCGGAAGATCCAGAAATACCGTAATTGAGATCAATTTTTTAAAGTGGTCCTAGAGCTTCCTATATTTTTCGAAACTGCTTCTGCGGGATTGACTAGAAACGAAATGATTTCACCGAAAGATCCGAAACTAGCGTAAAATGTCAATTTTTAAAAATGTTCCTAAAGCTTCCTGTTTTTTTTTTTCGAGAACAATTCTAGAAGGAAAATGATCTTTTACGAAATATGCTCCGAGATGGCCACCATGTGAACCACCGATACTACCATAGAAGAGATTAATGTTTAAGAACAGTCCCACTTTTTTTCTAAACCTCTCCCAGACGAAAATAAATGATCTCATGACAGAATGATACTCAAATTTACCATCAGATAGCCCTCCGAAAGATCCGGAGTTACCGTAAACGAGATTAATTTTGAAAAACAGGTCCTAGTCCCATCTGGATAAGGTGTGTATTTTTCCAAGGCTGTATCATATTTTCAGTTCACTCATTTGTCGCTCCTCTAACTACATATACTGTCTGCTCTAATGAACAGGTCCTAGTATTTTCTGTGTTTTTTTTTTCAAAACTATCACATGCAAAAATATACCATAATATCAAAGAAAAGCCGAGATCTGATAACTTTTACCAGAGTTATAGCCAAAATAATTTTAAATGTCTTCTGTTACATATACACTAGCGCCACAAAGTGACAGAATTCCATAACAAACAGATCATCATTCTATAGTACTCAATCACTTGAACAACTCTGCTGAAGACATGAATGTTCTAAGTTTTAAGATTAGCGAGCTATAATGCATCCTTCATGCTTAGACTGGACATGTACCACTTTTGCTCTCAACGTTTTCTGGTTGTCATTATTTTTCCCATAGAACAAAAGTGGTACATGTTTTTCCATTGGAGTTTTTGTAAGTTTCTCAACCAGAACTCGTTATGCCCTCATGTACCGTCTTTTGGAACCTTTCCAGCAATGATTTAGTGCAGTTATGTTGGGAAAAATTGTTGAAAGTAATTTACTATTTGAGTGTTTCGTTTATCGCGTCTCCTGAAAAATTTACTTAATGGCAGATTTGCTCTCAACGGCTCATATTTTTATGCAAAAATGTAAAAGTTCCCTACTACAGATTCCTCTGGGGACTTGCGGATGAAAAATATCCATTTTCCGTTGAGTTCTAGGCCACTCTTGATGAACCATTCGCTTCAGAAATGGTTTTCTCATCTATGCCAATGATGCAAATAAGCATTTTCATCAGGTAACCTATTACCCAATCCATCCAAAAATTATCAGGCTTGACATGCCTGCCAGAACTCAGGAATATTTCCTACATCCGGTGACCTAGGCTAATCTGCGGTTAGTAAATGAAACTTTGGAAGTTTTCCAGTCGAACGGCATTCGAATTATTAAAATTGAACAACTAAAAAAAAAATTGAATAACTGTCCCATAATGAAAAACAACATGTTGAGAAAACGGCGATTTAATATTATCCGTGAATTTTCCGATTTCCAGCAATTACATCCAGAACCAATGACCATAACAGTTTAATGGCACCACAAGTTTAACGTTGAGAACAAAAAAACATGGATGGAATTGGTTTTACGTTAAATAACTAAAATATGCGGGTACATTTCAAAAGTACTCGCATATTTTGTCCTATCACATATTAATTCAACCAGCAACCGGCAGTATCATTGGCAACGTAGATTGTACTACAGAAAAACAACATTAGTCTAGTTAATTAAATAACATACTTCTATGTGCCTAGAATAATCCGATATACACTAATCAGGAGCAAAATAATATGTTTGCAGTTTGTGCCACTATGCAGTGGGACTGTAATGCGGGTACTTTCAATATGGGACAAAAACAACTTGGTAAAAAACTTTTTTGAATTACGGTATCCTTGCAGATCATGGTCGACCGTATCTTTTATGGTTCTCCAAAAAGGTTTTTCCTTGTCCCTTCTGTTGGTTTTATCAATGGAATCTCCCTCAACCCCACACGATTTCAGACGTTTGAATATTGGACAAGGGCTGTTACCGGCCAAAAACCGCACTGCTACGACTTATAGAAATTGATGATAGCTGATAGCGTTTTAACCATTGCTGTGAATTTTTGTACCTATAGCCGTTGTCAAAACACGTCAACCTACGTCAAAGTGTAGCATAGTAATTGCTCGCCAGTCAACGTTATGTTTTCGAGGAAGCTCACTTAAGTCTCTGAAAAAATGTTGGAGGCTAGGGGCACCAAAATTCACAGGAATGGTTAAAAAGCTATAATGTTTTAATTCATTCAGTTTAAGCTCTAGGGCAAAACCTGTGTGTACCAGTGTAATCGTTCTACCTGAAATACACTATGGTCGCTTTTTACGCGGTTTTTTTACGCGGGTTTCTTTTTACGCGGCTTTTTACGCGGATTCCGGAATTTACGCGTTTTTTTTACGCGGATTCCGGAATTTACGCGGTTTTTTTACGCGGATTCCGGAATTAACGCGTTTTTTTTACGCGGATCCCGGAATTTACGCAGTATTTTTTTTGCGCGGATTTCGGCTCCCCTTCACTCGGATTGCAGAATAAACGCAGGTTTTTTCTACGCGGATTCCGGAATTTACGCGGTTTTTTACGTGGATTCCGGAATTTACGCGTTTTTTACGCGGATTCCGGAATTTACGCAGTTTCTTTTACGCGTTTTTTTACGCGGCATGTATCCCCCGCGTAAAAAGCGACTTTAGTGTACTACGTTCTAGTTTTCCACCATCACTGTTATCAATTGTGAAAGAATTTAGGATACAATAGTAATATGTGGTTATTTTTTCTTTTCTTTCAGAATCCGCAAAATGACGACCACCCGCGTGATTCTGAACTTTCCCTGGACCAGCGGCAGCGACAAACTAAAGGACGACCTTTTCCAAGATACTGGAGTGACAGACGCGGTCATGAATGTTGCCCGTAAAGAGCTGCGCGAGGACAAAGCTATCCGCGAGCAAAGTCTGGAGCAGATGCGCGAATGGATCCGGCAGAACCAGGATATTGAGAACGTTCGAACTGATGATCTGTTCCTGTTACGTTTCTTACGCACGAAAAAGTTTAGCGTGTTCATGGCTGAGCAAATGCTCTTGAAATATTTGAATTTACGCAGACTACAGATGCACATGGTACACGATTTAGACTTTTTATCACCAAAGTTAAATAAACTTATCAACAATGGATACATGTTGGCGTCACCTATTCGTGATAAGAACGGAAGACGGCTGATCCTTGGATTTGCAAGTACGAAACAATGACTAAATAGTTGAACCAGACAAATTCAAAACTTTAATTTCAGGCCTCTTCGATCCATCCGAACACGATAGCACCGAAATGTCACGAGTGCACTCCATAACGTACGAAACATTGTTAGAGGATCCCCAGAATCAGATCTTGGGATTTGTTCACATTGGAGACTTCAAGGGAATAACCACGGCACATATATCAAGCTGGAATCCCACCGATTTCCTGCGAATGTTGAGATGGGGCGAACAGTCGATTCCTATGCGCCATAAGGAGGTCCATTTCGTTAATGTTCCGTCGGCTGTGAAATATGTCATTGAAGCCGGAAAAGCGATTATCAGTAAAAAAATGAAAGAACGGCTACAGGTGGGTAAAATTTTTGACTATTTTTTTCTAGTAGCTAATATTTTTTTACAGGTTCACGTCACAGCCCAGGATTTATGCAAAAAAGTAGACCCTGCTTGTCTACCGAAGGAGCTTGGCGGCAAGATCCCGCTTCGGGATATGATTGAAAGTTGGAAGCTTGAGTTAGCAGCCAAACGTAGTACCCTGTTGGCGCTGGATAAGATGAAAATATTGAGTGATCGGGGTATTATCACACGACACAATAACGATCGTAATAACAACAATGGTCAACTAGGAATGGAAACGATAACTGGCAATTTCCGGAAACTTGAGGTTGATTAACCGAAATGGTGAAATAGTGATCATTAGAGCTATTTACAGTAGTTAGTAAGCGTGTGCGAGTGAGTCTATGTATAGTTACCTATGAATTTCAGCAACAATTTAGCGGTACATTTGTTTTCTATGGTACATTGTACAGTTATATTATTGAAACCAGAATAAATATTTACTTAGCTTATGGCACACCGTGCTGGAAATCCGGGATGACAACCTTTTGCTTGGAAGGTTCTCGCAATCACGGTGGAGATACCTACAGATGATGATATGTTATCAGTTGAAACGCTCTCGAACTTGCGGCGGAAATTTGCTATCCGGCTTAAGATTCCGGTCTAGCTCGTACTAGGTGTAAGCGTTCCAGACGTTAAGTTCAAGCGTGACTTCTCTAATGGATATTTTTTGGCCAACATTAGTATAATCGGAAGGTCACACTGTTTTGCTGTAATGCAGAGAAGTAGTGACATTGTAATTTTCAATACGAGCTGGGGAATGCAAACATTTCTATTATGTTAGTCTTTTGTCTTAGGAAGTTCAAATTTTGCATATTTGAACAAATTGATCTTAACTTTGCCATACAGCTTCTAGCTTACTAGGGCCGTCTTTTATTCGTTTCAATTTTCAGATTTGTATCTTTGGTACTATTTGTGGATCATGAGCCAAACATCATCTTCTAGCGTTCTACAAAGAATTGATCGAAAACGAATTGAAAATATAAATAACACCTATGCAAAACAATTCGAAAAGAAAAATAAAAACAAGAAAAGTTCATTCTGTTTCTTCCCACTCAAGGCTAGGAGTTGAACTATGTTTTAAACATAGTGATAGACAAGACTGATTATCAGTAACCAAGTTTATTTGTTATGCTTCTACGAAGGTTTCTGACAGTGTTTTTTGGAAATCCCCGTTTGAAATGGTCTAGTTGTGCTCTTCTCTCCGTGTGCTTAACGATCGCAATACTTGCCATCGTTAGAAGCATGCAGTGCACTTTGCTTTAATCTGTTTGCATTTTAATTACACGCGTGCCTGTTCGTGCACACTTTTATCACCTCATTGACTGTTGTTCGCTCGAATCAGTGTGACAGTACAGTTACAACAGCTAACAGTCCTATCGTACGAGCCGTATTATCAATACTCTATCCGGAGCGCAAACCCAGACACCTACCTGCTGGATGCAATCTAACGAAGCATCCCCGTGAGCATTTCAAGTATATATTTCCAAACGAACCATAAAGCAAATCAGGTATCAATTACAATCCGTTGGAAACTGCAAGCCAATGCTCGGAGTGCAATAAAATAAAACAATAATAATATATACAACAGTGCTGTTTAGTCAAGCGTAAAGCGGTTCAAAAGTTTATCACCGAAACCGTCTCATAACCATTGGAAGCTCATCAATCATCCCTCAAGCTGATCGATACTTGCAAGATTCCACTCCCGTCAATATGTGCAAATCAGTCCTGGTGTTCTCAGATGACAACTTTGCGCACTGTGAATAAGCAGCTCGTGCGCGAACCTCCTTGAGGTGTACTCCAGAGTGGAACAGTTAGTTTTTTTTGCTCGGTAAATAGTATCAAATCCACTGCAGTGTATCGCGTAAGGAGTTGAAGTGCTGGTTTAAGGCTGAAAAACGAATAGAATCGATTTTTGATGTAGTAAATTTTCGACCCAGACCTGCTCAACGGTTGGTCTTACTAGGTGCGGTTTCCTCCGAGAAACCGGCCGAAACCACAAACCCGCTGTGTTGTTTCATGGCGTTAGCTGTCTATTTATTAAAAGTTCCTGGATTTCCACCGATTGCCGTTTAACAGTCATGTTTTGCTCAGGTGAGTTGACGACAGGTTAATTCAGACAGTTCGCTTGGAATGCTTTGGCTGATGCCGTAGAAGAATAATACGATTTCTCTAGCATTTAAGATTTGGTCCAATGTTAAATTATTTGGACTATTTGTACAGAACTTGAATGCATTTAAAAGTTTGGTGGAACGAACAGTTTTTTTAGATTTAGATTGGGAATATTTTGCTATGGGAAGACGTACGACCATGGTGTGGATTAGAGTGGCATTGCAATGTACCGTTCCTACGAAGCACACTGTTTGAATTTTGATTAACTGAAACGGTGACGATTACTTTCCACAAGGGTTCTTCACTTGTCATGTGCTATTGTCTCTGTACTGATGACGTATATGCAGTTTACTGATAACGGTAGCTCTGGCGGCAAACAGTTTGCTTCTAGGGATCGCAGATATTTGTTCTTGTCGCAGCCATGCAACCTGCTAGGATAAGGAAGCTTACGGGTCACATCGCAGTAAGTGTTTAATTTGTGCAGTTGGCAGGAGCGTGACTTTCGAGAGCTTTAAGGAATTGATAGAATTAAATCAATTTTGTGTGACTGCTCATGAATCAGATCGTTAGAATAGTGGCCTCGTATGGTAACATCAATTAGTGACATATCGATAACTGTCAAAAAACTGTCCGCTCAGTTGGAAACTGCCGTTTTTCTTGGACAAGGATTATTTTGACACCAATCGTTAGAGGAAACTTACATACATTAACCAACAAGTAGATTTTAACAACCTAATATGACAGATAGTATTTCTAGAGTAGTGCATTTAAAGTCTGTGATTGGAGGACAACTGACATCACTCAAAGTTAGTTGGAAAACTCCAGGAAGAACGACACAAAATTCCTGGAAGAAACGACACAAAATCTTTTAAACTTTGAGCCCAATGTACTGCATAGATAAAAAAAAAAAGATGCCGTTGGCTTTATTTTCATGGTTATTTTAACTATTACCGAATATTGTAGTTACTACTATATTGATTGATACCTTGAAAAAGTTTATGTTCAAAAATACTACAATATACTTGTGTCACATGTTGAATGGTACGAAACCACATTATTATGTGAAATTTGCGCAACTTTTGATTAAGTATGAAACCTGGATAACGAATGTGTTTAAGTTAAAGTGCATTTTTTCATCAATATACCTTCATCGTCACTGAAATACCAAAATGTTTACTTGTTATAGCATTGTTTTACGGTTTTGTACATACATTAGTCAAAGATTTAGAGAAACTGTCAAATCTCCTTTGAATTTATTGTATCCGCTGGATAACCATTGCGTTGTGAGTGGTCAACACTCCGATCAACACTAGAGTGAATAAAACGCAATAATTGCTCAGGTCGAATTTTTGCGTGTATAATACATTCTGTTTGCAACTAAATTTGTTCAGTGATTGAATTTACTGAAAGAAATTTTATAATCATTTAATATTGTTGCGATAATGTATATTCAAATTTATCATTCACTTTTCAATCTCAATACTGCTTTGGTAAGCATTGAATTGTCTAGTACTGATTACTTACTTTACTTTTATGGCGACAGGTCATTAACCACCCACGGTCGAATCCAGAATACGTTTCCCCGTCACTTGGCCTTGGGCTAGTATTGTGCATTTAAATAAAAATTATCAAAATGTCGCTGATAAACTGGCAGTCAGGCTCACTTCCGATGTTTATTTTTGGTGTTCTCACAACACTGCAAGCATCTCAGCCGCCACTGCGCCGTCAGTCCGGTTTATAAAAACAAATACATTTAAATCATGAACACGCAGTTGTTCTATGTGTTTGTAAAGTCGAAAGAAAGTTCGGAAGTCGGAAGTCTGACTTCCGAACTTTAATTTAGTGCAGGCGACACAATATTCTCCAATCGCTCCTAACACCCGCCGATCGGGCGTCCTCATCCACACCACATATTCAACGAGTATGGGGGCTACCACGGAGTCGCCTTCGGGCTTTCTACTGAATATCATTTGCACTGGTCGCTTCTCCGGCATTCGTGCCACGTGACCAAGCCACTAATATGCTATTTTTTTCTCTGTGTGGACTCAATACTGCGACCATAGACATTTGATCGATACACTTTTCATTTTATATCCGTGCTTGTGTGTGAAGTTTTACCCTTTCGTTTCAAGATTATTGCTCTACTATACCGAGTCTATTTCAATCCTACCAATAACACGAGGTTAAAGTTCCCTGGAACCTCACTTAACGTTCCTCTTTGGCCAGGTTTATTCTAAGAGGGACTTATTATTTATTTTATTTGAGAAGAAGGAGTCTTATCGAAACCTCGTTCCCCGTGCCAATATCCCCAATTACAATTTCCTAGAGAGGATTAATATTTCTTTGGTCAGTTTGATGCGTCAGTTCTTAATGCTTTACCTCTGGTCAGTTTTATTATAAGTAGGAGTTATATTTTGTCAAGCGAAAGGAGTCTTATCGAAACCTCATTGCTCCAGTCAATATCCCGCCATAATTAACATTCCCTGAACAGAATTTAGACCAGTTTTATTATAAGAAGGACTTAGTTTTGTTAGGTGGAAAGTTAACAGGAGTACTATAGAATTCAGTTTGTAGGAAGTGTAGTTGGGAGCCTACAAATAAGCTCATGTTCAAATTCTTTGGCTACCAAATGGCCTGATTCTACTAAGATTCGAACCCACGACCACCGGACGCGGAATCTGTAACCTTGCGGCTGCGAAGCTCCCTGTATGCTTGGTACATCTCGTGTTTTATGTGTCTGCAATCCATTCTCCAGTTTTCCGTCAAGTGTCGAGTGTAGATTCCTACACTCGAAGACTCCATGTGCTCACCGGCCGGCCTCCTTCATCGACCAACACTCATGGGCGTAGAGTACCACCGGGAAAATCAACGTCCAGTAGAGCAAAAAATTCTTGCAGACATGCATGCTGCTGGATCTCAGCTGGCTACATAAACTGCAAAAGGTCCTGTTTTCGGCAGCTATCCGTCTCTTCAACATCGAACCCTTCATGGCAATGCTAATCAACAGGTTCGAGAGCTTGGCACCTTGCCTCAGATAGTCCAACGTTATGAATGACGCATTATGAAAACCCGTCAAGGGTGGCACGAATCAGCTTATTCAGTTTTGTTGTAAAACCGTGTTCAAGCATAGTCCACCACAATATCAATAAACAGATAATGAGTCTGCAAGCTCACTTCCGAAAAACTGCACTGGTACTTCCCCTCGGCTCTCCAGGTCGGTGGCTCTTTTCATAGACTGGGCTGGGATTGACACAGTTTATTTTATCACTTAATAGAAACTTCTCGTGTACGCGCCTGGAGAAGCATGCTTTCACCTCCGCGTGAGGTCGTTCGCAACGCTCACGTTTCTTATGTCTCTTGTCGACCTCTATAGCCTCTCGATAATTCGCTCCCTCATCTGGCATGCCACCATCGTGCGAGCACGGAGCCGGCTTTTCTCGTCCGTTATTTCTTGACACTCCATTCCGCACCTCATGTTGCGTGTGGTTCCTATGGTCGTGTCTAAAACCTCTTCCGCTACATTGCTGACCGTATCGCAGATGTGCTTCCACTGTTTGTTTAGGTCTCCACTTTCTGAGTGTACTTAGCAACGAATCCATCCTTCTCGAAGTGCCTGACTTGTGTACGTTGACTAGCCTGGCGTGAATCGCTCCTGCCACGAGATGGTCTGTGAAATACCGATCGCCAATCAGAGTATGGTCGCCATTGAAGTGTTGCCATGTGTGTTTCCGACTATCTTTTCGTGCAAATTATGTGCTACAGATTGCCATACTCTGGCTGCGGTGAAGTCAACCTTAAGTAGCATTCTCAGTAGCTACTGTTTCTACCAAGAATGTGACGAAAGAACTGCTTTCGTCCAATCTGTGCATTGCGTCCTCGATGACGATCTTTATATCGTGTTTTAGGCACTCTCCATTTGTTTTATCTAAAACCTCATAAATCTCCTCCTTCTAGTCGACGGGTTTATGGTTTGTCGGTGCAAATTCATTACTCAGTCCGACGCGACGCTTCGTTTTCCTCTGCAGTTGCAGTTACTTTAGTAGATATAGAATTCGACAGTCGTTCCCGCGATAGGATCTACCGTTCGGAATTCATGTTCATCAGCCTTCGGTCACAGCACTTCCTGGATGACTGAGACTTCAACCTTCGCTTTTCGCAGTTTCCTTGCTAAGATACACACGCGTGCCGATTCGAGTACAGTTCTGGCGTTCCAAATACCGTCCATTTTCGTTCGCCTGGGCTTACAGGGCTGCGGGTTGCCGTCTTGAATATAACTGGCGAGACACCGCATTTTATAGTTTAGCTGTCCGCTCCGGTCTAATCATTGATTGAACCACTTCTGAACATGGGGAACAGACGCTCAGACAAGCTGCCCTTTAAGAAGAACAGCTCCTCTTCCATGTCAACTTACAACCAAGGTCTCTTCGGCTGACCTATATTCCCTTGGTTCGTATCCTAGTCGGTACCTACCTCTAGGAATAGAAGTAGCTGAGCAGTACTGGACTACAGGGTGCGCCATAATTATTGCAACAAGAAACAGAGGACCGTTTACCCATGTTTTGGCAAGTTAGAGGAAACTTTTGGAATAAAAATAATTCATTGAGTAAACAATTAAAAAAACAACAACTCATTCAATGTGTCCTCTTTTAGCTCTGATGATAGCTCGAAGACACTTAGGATAAGACTCGATGGCGGACCGAATGTCATTTTGAGGAATTTCCTTCCAGCAAATTGAGCAAAGACTTCTTCATCTCGCACGAGCTTGTGTGTTTTCGTGAGCATGTCTTTGCTTCTAACATTCCCCAAATCTAGAAGTACATCACGTTGAGATCATGCGACTCCGGAGGCCACTCATCTTTGGTGATGACAGAAGGAATGTTGGACTTGCACCAGTTTTGAACGGTCTTCTTTGTGTGAGCCGGGGCACTGTCTTGCATGATGGTCATGAAGGTTTGATTGTTAATGGTTTTTTGGGCCCAACAAATAGCAAAGCCTTGGTGCTACATTCCGATTCGGAACTCGATCTCCTGTTTATTCTACACAGACTTCGCAGCCAACTGTTAAGTCTACAGGACAATTCCGGGGCTAGCGCTACGATCCTACTGACAACCAACAGTCCTTCCCGAGTCGAGACTCGCACCTACGGCGACTGGCTTGTTAGGCCACCATCCTACCTCGAGACCAGCTGGGAGGGTGACGGCCCAACCCAAGTTTGTTTTATTTGAGCCCAACAATAATTGACCCGTAAACCGACGTTGACTTTTTTGTTGCATTAATTATGGAGCACCCTGTAAACTGGGGTCTATTTTTTGTAATCTAGTACGGTTTGAACTGCTGGTACACTTTGTCCAGCCATTTACCAACCGTCTTGTTTTGATTTAGATTGAGTAACACCAGTTTCTACCTGTTTTTCATTCAAAATATAGTTTACAGTCTTAAGTGAAGTGGAAATTTAGGCAACTGAAACAGTTTCTTTACTGGCGAAATCACTTGTAAAAAGCACGGTGTTGTGGGAGATAATGTATGTCGTTCTAGCTCACAGTTTATGTGAAACAAAATCTGCGAGTCCGATTATAAATAAGCAAAAACGTCTACTTTTCGCTAACTGTTGCGTTTTCACCAGTGTTTGCATGCTTTAAAAAGCACAAGTGAAAACGAAGCGATTCACAACCTTTGATTTCGTTGTATCGAATATTCTATTAGCTTTTATTAGCCAATCAGATTTTTTTTCCACTGAAAAGGACAAAAGGATTTGTTTATAGTACTCCCATCAGATTTTGGTTTGTAATTTCGCCAATTTGTACTTTTTTAATTGAAAACATGGAACCAACCGCACAATTCTGGTGCCCGATTAGATTAATAATAAACATATTCCGAAACATTTTATTATAAGGTCCAACCAACAGAGTTCGACTGTTTAAAGGCGTTGAGTGTACTTTCAGTTGAGCAGAGTAGGCAGTGTGACTTTGCACTCGTATCCAAGTGAGTTTTAAAACTTGCTTGCACATTTATTTTCGGTTTGCACGTAAACCCTACTAACAGTGCATTACACTTGAGTTAGATTTGAGTTTGAATCCTGCATAACAACAATTGCATGAAAATCGAATTGCAATAAAATTCGCGCCGCGTCTGCTGCAAAAGTTTGTTGCATTGTCCTTTGAAAGCATAAATTCGATCTAAAAACAAATCTCATCGCGTCACATCAGCGCCTGCATCGCACTGTGGTCCAGAAATGAAAAAAGGTGGTCAAAAGTCATTTTCTCGTAAACGTTACATTGTAGAGCAATACTGTCTTCGGGAAAGTTTTAGAGTAAATAAAGATCCTTCTTTGGACATTAACAGATCTGTGATTAATCCTCCTACAAGTGAGATAAAGAGAGTGTTTTCTCTAAAAATCAATATTTTTTATCGCCGTCCTTGGCAAAGTTTTTCAAGATAACATAACAAAAAACTTTGCCGAAGACACTAGGTAGCAGTTTCTCAATCTTACTGAGCTATCTGATTATGTTCAATGATGTTTTTAAAAAAAGTTTTTGCCGTTAAAATTCATATTTGAACCTACTTTACCTCTGATATTCTCACTGAACTTTTAAAACAACATCAGACCTTTATTTTTTATATGTTACAGCAGACTTTAATTTATAATTAGCTTTCTATCAATTTTTCCTGCCAAATAAATTTCTTTTGACAAGTAGTTTTTGATTTTCTGCCGTTTCCCAACACATCCCACGGCAAGATTACCACCAATTGAATTGTCCATGTGCTCTGCACACACGGCAGTTAAAATTTCTTGCAGAAATTTGCAAAAACTTATGAAATCATGGAACAAAACAACTTTAACGTAAGTTCATTTATGTCATGTTGATCAATAGCGGATCTTTGTTGCGAAAAACATAGCAAGCTTTACATTTTCACGTTTTGATGCATCTTTTGAAGTATAATCTATGCATGTAAACACGTGGTTTTTGAAAATTCAAATTTCAGCTCAAATACTTCCGAATAGGTGCACCGCTCATATCATTCATCTTTAGTAGGCAACAATAATAATTAGTTATTGTTCACATGCATTGACAATACTTCAAAAGATGCATCGAAAAGTAGAAATGCAAAGCTTGCTATGTCTTTCCCAACAAAGATCCGCTATTGATCAACATGACATGAATGAACTAACGTTAAGTTGTTTTGTTCCATGATTTAAAAAGTTTCTGCAAATTTCTGCAAAAAATTTTAACTGCCGTGTGTGCAGAGCACATGGACAATTCAATTGGTGGTAATCTTGCCGTGGGATGTGTTGGGAAACAGCAGAAAATCGAAAATTACTTGTCAAAAGTAAATTTTATGGCAGGAAAAATTGATAGAAACCTAATTATCATAAATAAAAGTCTGCTGTAACATATAAAAATAAGGTCTGATGTTGTTTTAAAAGTTCAGTGAGAATATCAGAGGTATAGTAGGTTCAAATATGAATTTTAACGGCAAAAACTTTTTTTAAAAAACATCATTGAACATAATCAGATAGCTCAGTAAGATTGAGAAATAGCTACCTAGTGTCTTCAGCAAAGTTTTTTGTTATATTATTTTGGAAAACTTTGCCAAGGACGGCGATAAAAAATATTGATATTTAGAGAAACTAATCTCTTTATCTCACTTGTAGGGGGATTAATCACGGATCTGTTAATGTCCAAAGAAGGATCTTTATTTACTTTACAACTTTCCCGAAGACAGTATTGCTCTACAATGTAACGTTTACGAGAGAATGACTTTTGACCACCTTTTTTCATTTCTGGACCACAGTGCATCGTTGGATACATCGTGCACTGCATGCATTGCACGCATGTAAACTCAATCGATCAGAGTGTGCGGTGCAAAAATACTCAAACTATTGAGAGGAAGCAGATTCAAGTTGGATTCAAATCTGGAAAAGTGTTACTCAGTTCAACTTTGCACGAGTTCATGCCATCACTGCAGTTGAGCAGTTTTGAAAATCATTGAATGATTCAATACTGTCTAACGTTCCGTTTAGTATGAGTGACATCTTCAGGGAAAAAAAAATTAGTTCGTTTCTTGGCGGAATGTTTTTCAAGTGTCGTACATCAATTAGGATACTTCTTTTTTGTAGAGCTACGGTAATGGCAGATAATAAAGTTTTAACCCGCCCTGATTGAATGTACAACACATTGCCCCAGTTAATGTTGATGTCACAAAAGTAGCAACGCGCTTTAGTAATATTTCTTACTTTTCTTGATTCTTGAAGCGGATTGAAAACTTATCTCTAACTGCTCAAAACACACACACACACTTTACATTGTTTCCTAGTTCTGATTAACCGGAGCGTTCAATGTCAGTCGTGACAAGCAGAGAACAACATAGGAATATGTTTTGAACTGTGTCATCCGGTTTGTTACAGACATTTGCATACAGACTTTACTTGAATAGAGTTTTCCGAAACATTCGAGGCTAACTGAATATATTTGTTGCTTTGTTGTGTCAGTAGAGATAGATTTGTAAATTTTTAATGAGAGTACGAACTGCTCAACACTTTCAATAACAGTTTGGTTATAAGGAGCATCTCACTTGTCTTCTTGCATATATAAAAATGATAATCAAATTGCACTTCTAGCTGTGTCTAATCTCTGTCATGATTCCTAATCAGCTTATCTGCTCTGCATTATATTCATCTTAGTTTAGAAGCCAATTCTAGTTGCTTTAGAAGTCTAGCACGCATCACATTTGAGACAGTGTTGTGTTTGTTTGCGTTTGAAAAAAATGCTGATATTCCTCAACTCCCGGCTTGTTCTAAGTGTGGAACGCTTCTACGAAGAAAAGCAACCGGTCTATTCCGACGAACTGCTGGCTCGAGACACCAATCGCATAGAATTGCTGGTAGACCAATGCTATAATAAATGTCACAATTTCGTTCTCACTTTTATAGCACGAACTACAGCAGTTTCAAGTTCTAATCGCCTGAAGAATCCGGTCAGCCGAAGTGACTCATCAGTCTACGATGTCGAAATAGGAGAACGGACACCCTTGCTTGTGAGGAAGGTGTGCGTCGATGCAGACAGACAGCATGGCAGGGACGATCGAAACACCATCCAGACAACAGCACTTCTCGCGATTCTGGCATTGGTGCTGTTTTTGTTGATGGGAATTGTCATTGGAATCTACTTGATGCTGTTACAAAGTGAGTATGTGATTTAATTACAATAAAAAACAAAATCTCATCATCGTTTGCCCTCCAGTTCCACGTCCATGGCCAGTGTCCCACCCGTTTTATTTGGTTGAACGGCCTGTGTGGTGGTCTCATTCAGCCACGCTGGAGGCATCTCCGTTGAACAAAACAGCTGTACAAAACCTGATAATAATGCACACAAACAGCGAGTCATGTCACGATCAGATCACGTGTAGTCAAATCGCTCGTAACGTTCAGAATGATGCATGGACCCACCGAGCAACGCATATTCCATATAACTTTTTGATCGGTGGCGATGGAAAGACATACGAAGCGCGAGGCTGGAAAGGGCAGCATGGTTTCATGGAGCTTCCTAGCAGGAATGATACCATCGTGGTTGGTATTATAGGTAGGCAACATTTTCTATTCAGCACATTCCGTTGAGTTACACTGTGGTCGCTTCATTTTTTAGGTACATACAATCGCAGGCGACCAGATGATGTTCTATTTGCCGAGACGAAGGCGTTGATTACGGAGTCCATTCGGCGGTTTAGCTTATCACCGGCTTACCGATTGTATGGTGTTATTAACAGCACTGCGCCGGAAAACCACGCGGGCGCGCTCTATGCTGGACTGAAACGGTGGAATCATTGGAGAGGATTTGTTACGATTTAACTTTTTTCAAACAAATTATCGAGTTCTTGCAGGATCAAAACGATTAAAATTATATTGAACCAAGTTGAGAATTACATACGAAATCGGAACATATCTTGTTAACATGAAGTTCATATGCTATCTACCCAAACCAAACGTTAGATAATCTTGATTTTCTGTTTCTTTGTAGAATTAGCATGTAAATCGAAATAATTGCGGGTGATAACACTAGTAAACACAGATTTTACCCTACAGCTCAAACTTGCGAGAAAAAAAAAAAGATTATAGCTATTTAACCATTCCTGTGAATTTTGGTGCGTCTTGACGAGCAATTACTTTGCCGCACTTTGACGCACTTCTGCCTTCATTAGGGGTAGCAAAATTCACAGGAATGATTAAAAAGCTATAAATTTTTAAAAGCAACTCTTTTGAGCTCAAGGGCAATCTGTTTTTTCGCTTTTGTCGATCACACTGTGGTCCAGAAATGAAAAAAGGTGGTCAAAAGTCATTCTCTCGTAAACGTTACATTGTAGAGCAATACTGTCTTCGGGAAAGTTTTAGAGTAAATAAAGATCCTTCTTTGGACATTAAAAGATCCGTGATTAATCCCCCTACAAGTGAGATAAAGAGAGTAGTTTCTCTAAACATCAATATTTTTCATCGCCGTCCTTGGCAAAGTTTTCCAAAATAATATAACAAAAAACTTTGCTGAAGACACTAGGTAGCTATTTCTCAATCTTACTGAGCTATCTGATTATGTTCAATGATGTTTTTTAAAACAAGTTTTTGCCGTTAAAATTCATATTTGAACCTACTATGCCTCTGATATTCTCACTGAACTTTTAAAACAACATCAGTCCTTTATATTTTATATGTTACAGCAGACTTTTATTTATGATAATTAGGTTTCCATCAATTTTTCCTGCCAAAAAATTTACTTTTGACAAGTAATTTTCGATTTTCTGCTGTTTCCCAACACATCCCACGGCAAGATTACCACCAATTGAATTGTCCATGTGCTCTGCACACACGGCAGTTAAAATTTTTTGCAGAAATTTGCAGAAACTTTTTAAATCATGGAACAAAACAACTTAACGTTAGTTCATTTATGTCCTGTTGATTAATAGCGGATCTTTGTTGGGAAAGACATAGCAAGCATTGCATTTTTACGTTTCGATGCATCTTTTGAAGTATTGTCAATGCATGTAAACAATAACTAATTATTATTGTTGCCTACTAAAGATGAATGATATGAGCGGTGCACCTATTTGGAAGTATTTGAGCTGAAATTTGAATTTTCAAAAACCACGTGTTTACATGCATAGATTATACTTCAAAAGAAACTTGGAAAACTTTGCCAAAGACGGCGATGAAAAATATTGCTTTTTAGAGTAAATACTCTTTATCTCACTTGTAGGGGGATTAATCACGGATCTGTTAATGTCCAAAGAAGGATCTTTATTTACTCTAAAACTTTCCCGAAGACAGTATTGCTCTACAATGTAACGTTTACGAGAAAATGACTTTTGACCACCTTTTTTCATTTCTGGACCACAGTGGATCAATGTGAAAGCCAGAGTTCGCAGTTGATCTTATGGTACGATTACTGGACTAAAGTTGTCTTCGTTTGATGAAAGGAATCACAGAACAGATATGTGACTTCAAACAAAACTCTGCAGTGAATCGGTGCAGAGTGTAGAATGCGTCCCCTCTGTCGCTAGATGTCGATACTTGAAATAAAGAGATTTGGTCTCGTTTCTGGTTCTTTAATTGCATACAGAGCCGGATTTAAGGGGGGGCCCAGGGGGCCCGGGCCCCGGGCCCCCACATTTTTGGGGCCCCCACAAAACGAGAAAAAGTTCTTTTCTCTATCAAAAATGAGATTCAATCAAAAGTTCAATTTACAGTAAGAAAATTTGAACAGACCATTTCAATCTGAAACTTTCCTTCAGTGTTATTTTTTCGCGAGCGCCAATATCACAACCACATCCATAAGATTTCACCTTCGATTCTCTTGGAATGGCACACATTAACACACCGTTTGAATCGAACCAGCGCGCATGGGAGATCAAGCAGGAAAGAAGATAATCCACAAGTTTTTTTAATACATTGCTGTTGATTCCGAAAATAAGTTTACCTGTCCGAATCAGGGATACTAGATTTGCGTTGCAAAATGCAGATTTTCAGAGTCCGTGTGCAGATTTTATTGACCTGCAGAAGTGTGTACCTAGTTTTTTCCTAGGTTCTGTAGATTATTGCCAGCGTAGCCTTATATTTGCGCAGTCTTTCTCAAATTGTGTGCAAATTTTTGCTTGCGGATCGCATTTTTTTTTCGAATTGCGGTAGGTTTTTATTTTCCGATATCAAGAAAAAAAATCCGGATTTCTAGCAGTTGCATACATTTATTTATTTGAGCCTAATGATCTCGAACGCAACTGGAGAAAGGTCTTTATCGAAGATGAAACTGATTGAAAATAGGTTGCGTACGACTATGAAGAGTGAAAGGCTGTCAAACTTAGCATTGTTAAGTTGAGAGTACAATATTCTGAAGGAGCTGAATGTTGATTATTCAATCAATAAGTTCTCTGCAAAAAAAACTCGTAAGAAAAAATTCTAGCAAATTTTTGGTAACTTTTCAATGAGAAATAAGTGTTTTTAACTCGTACGATAAAAAAACGGGTTTGTTTTATTCTGGGGCCCCCACTGTAAACTGGGCCCCGGGCCCCCACAATCGTAAATCCGGCTCTGATTGCATATCTACTCTGTGAGGGAATGATAAAGACTGATAGAACCGAAAATGTCATAGCATAAGATTATTTAGTTCTTAGATAAGTACAGTAACTGTTCGCTAACGGTGTTGTCGATTGAAAAGCGGGCTAATGCTGCTTCGTGACTATTTCGTAGAAGATTTTCATTCTCAAGTTGTCCGCTAGACAAAAACTTCGATCCGTGTTGTTACTAATTCAATGTTGTTCTTACTCGAACGTCAGTCTGTAGTTTTTATGTTTTTTTGGGTATTTATTTAGAAACTGAACAATCTTATGTCATGGCGATAGTTCCAAAATTGTCCTGTGCACTAAAGGTTGGTAAACTCTCTTCGAATAAACAGGAAGCCAAATTCCAGAGAAATGCAATGTAACTTACTCACTTTACTTCTCATTTGCGGCGGCAGACCGATTATCGATCCATTGCCGAATCCAGGATACGTTGTCATATGACTCGGTCTTTCGTCGACTATTTCAAATGATTCCCCATCTATCACCACCAAGCTTTCGACAAGCCTAATTCTCGCAGCTTCCCTCTTGAGCGGTCCAAGGGCCTCTTCCACCATTCTATGGTTCAAATTAATGATGTCGATAGCGTCCGCAAAACCTAAAAGCATGTAGAACTTCGCCATGATGGTGCCGCTTCTCTGCAAGCCAGTCCTCTGTATGGCATATTGCAATGTTGAACAGTTGCGATGTTAACAGTAAGTTTGACAGTTCATTACCTTGTTTCAAACCATTTAAAGTCACGAAAGCGTCCGATATCTCACCGGCTACCCTAACGCTTGATAAAAACCATCAAGGGTAGCACGAATCAATCTAATTTGTTTTGTTGGAAAACCTCGCGCAAAATCTGCCAAAACTCATTTCTCTTAACTAAGTCGTACGTTGCCCTGAAGTATATGAACAGATGGTGAGTCTGTAAGTTGATTTCTCCAAATTTGTCGCAAGATAAACATTTGGTCCGAATTGGAGAGCCCCCCTCCTCGAAAATCACATTGGTAGTCGCCTACAAAGAATTCTTGCAACGGCCGCAGTCGATGGAACAGGATTCGGAGGAGAATTTCGTACACGGCATTGAGGTAAGTTATGCACCAATAGTTACTACAGTCTAGACGGTGGCCGTTTATGTAGATCGGGCATATGAGACCACCCCGATGGCAACTCTTCATCGTTCTACACTTTGAGCATGATCCGATGAATGATACGATACAGCTGTTCGCTCCCGACTTTAAATAGTTCGGCAGGAATGCCGTCCTTCCCAGCTGCATT
Organism: Wyeomyia smithii; assembly: GCF_029784165.1. Taxonomy (NCBI): domain Eukaryota; kingdom Metazoa; phylum Arthropoda; class Insecta; order Diptera; family Culicidae; genus Wyeomyia; species Wyeomyia smithii. The sequence continues at coordinate 114,444,384 of NC_073695.1, read as the reverse complement.
GTAGTTCTTCAGTACTTTAAATGTGTTTTACGTCTCGTCCATAGTTGGTGGACCCTCAGTTTGTTCACCATTCTCAATATTAATCTTGCTCCTTTCGACGCCTCTGTCGTCCATCGATCGCTGGAACCCAGCGTCAAACCGCTCTAGTACACTCGTTAGGCGGGGTTGTCGCAGCTGTACCCAAAACAACTCGCGTTGTGGTACTGATCGTACTGTGGATATGCCTCCACAGTTCGTTCAAGTACCCTCCAACTTGCTCATCGATCCGCTCATCAACTTTCTGTAAATACTCTGCAGCCACTCCTTCAATTGATAACCGCTGGATGTTCAACCGTTCAGGGCGCAGATCTTGGATACCACGAGTTTGTGATCCGAGTCAACGTTTGTTCCTCTCAACGTCTGAAAAGTGCCAACCATCGATCAGAATATGGTCGAATCGAGAGCAGGCCACCTCATTTGGGTGCATACAGGTGTGTTTACGAATGTCATGGCGTGCAAAATAAGTGCTACAGGTAGCCATCCCTCTGGCTGCAGTGAAATTGATAAGCCTCAGACCAATATCGTTCGTAGCCGAGTAGCAGCTTTCTCTACCAATTATGGGGCGGAAAAAGTCTTCCTGCCAGATTCGCGCATTTGCATTTCCGATGACGATTTTGATGTCATGTCCTGGCCCCTGGGCACTCACTGTACGTCTTTTCAAGGAGATCATAGAACTTCTCCTTCTCGTCATCGGGTTTCTCATAAGTCGGTGCGTAATGTAACTTGACAGGCTATTACTTAGCTAACGATAACAGAGAAGTAATCGTTACATTGCATACTTATAACGTAACAATCCATAGTTAAATTTCTATCAAAGTTATGCAACGTGCAAGTTACATTGTTACGATAACCAATGCAAGGAGTGTAATGCATGAATGGCATTTGCGTAAATAGTACGTAACGAAACGTTATGCAACAAAGCGAGTAATGAAGGGAAATGTTGCTACAAAGTTATCAGTGCTGCCAGTGTTGACCGGTCATTTATGCAATATAATCATTTTTAACCAAAATAATTGTTCTTATAACATTTGCGAATTTTTTTTTTTTGCTAGAAAAAGGGTTGCCAAAACTTTTTGATTTTTATCTTCAGTGAGTTTTACGTAAAGTGTAAAGTCGGGAAGAATCTAAAATTGCATTTTAACTCATATATATTTCGATTTTTTTGATTGACACAACTATATCTTCTCATATTTCTACACAAAAAAGATCACACCATGGAAGCTCAAGAGAATTTGCGATACCTTCGAAAAAATTCCTTTTGCTTTTTTTTCACAACATCCTTTTGCTTTTGTTTTCACATAGCATGTGAGAAGCTAGCGGCAACATGCATTCAAAAATAAGATAAACCATATTTCCAATGCATGCGAATGTGCATCATGCACATCTACAGAAATGACATCATTACTTATTTATCTTGGAGTCGATTAATAATTTATATTGGATCATGGAAAATGCGGGACCGATAGTGTCAGGATTTGACACATAATTAGAACATCGGTGGAATGGAATATGTTTTATTTCAATTTATTTGAATAAAATTATATGAATCGAGAAAGTTTCAGAGATCCATTGACGAACAGATCAAATACCTATCAACGAATATTAAAAATGAGTGACCGATAATAGGACTGACAGTATTAAAGTATATATAGAAAAATTGAAAAGTTTTTATTAAGTTCTACAAAAGTAAAGATCAAATTTACTCGTTCGTAGATACGTTTTCTGACTACGACATGTGTCTCACTGCATATGGGGAGCAGTCCACAAGGTATCATAACTGTTGAGCATGCCGGTGAACAAGCGATTTGCTAAAATGTTGAATATTCGAATGCATTTTTCTTACAACTTGATGAAATGGTGACGAACCAGCCTGTGGCTGAAAACCACCTTGATAAAGTAATAAAAAAACTTACTTAATGAAGTAGTCAATTCTATTTTCATTGAAATAATTATTTGGCAAAGCACGATCACTGCAACTGTATAATAAAAAGAAAAATGTTGAAGTAACAGTTTTATAATTTACATCCACAACATTCAACAAGCATTATAGTAGTTTACAGAATAAGTATCCACAAGTAGATTATATCAAACTCTTTCCATCGCTAACAGTACGTTGCGACGATTTTGGCTGCACTTTACTTGAGCTAGCTGCTCCCAAGTCACGACCAGTGACGCAGGTAATGGTTGTACGTCTTTGCACCCTTGAAGCGAAAACCCTTGATATTCGGCAACGGTTGGTTTGATGGGCAATTTACACAATAAGTATCCACAAGTAGATTATATCAAACTCTTTCCATCGCCAACTGTACGTGGCGAGGATTTTGGCTGTACTTTACTTGAGCTAGCTGCTCCCAAATCACGTCCGGTGACGCAGGTAATGGTCGGAATATTGCACCCTTGGAGCGAAAACCCCTGATATTCGGCAACGGTTGGTTTGATAGGCGATTCGAGTAGAAGCGCCCGAGGCGAATCGTCATCGAGAAGATTCCCACCGCCAGTGAAAAGGTCAACATCTATGGGATTGTCTGATCGTAAAGGAAGCTGCGCAAGTTTCTCCTCACGTTCTTTCGCTATTAATGGATCAAACTCCTCTAAGTCGAACTGGTTAACCGTAGGATGTGCTGTTTGTTTTGGTTTCGATTCTAGATGGTCTTCTGACACACTGTTTTCTCCACTGTGATCCGAGAAATCGAAATCATAGTTGATATTTCTTATTCCTCGAATAAAGCTGTGCGCTAAATCGTCGGGCGTTGCGATTTCGTCTATAGATTGAGTGTCAAACACTTTGTTATAGTCAAACACAGGTGATGCAGACAGTAAGTCAGCTGAGTTGCTCGTACTCATAACGGAAAATGGAGATGCAACAGCAGGAACATCTTTATCTCCTTCAACGGAGACAAAAGGAACCGCTAGAGCATCAGAGAGATTTTTGACTAAATCTTCGAAATTAGTAGAGGTGGACGAGCTCTGCTCCACATTACTTTTCTGTTTTGGATCGTTGTATTCCACATCACCCACCTTGATGGCGGTAACTAAGTTCGATTGGAAGTGACCCCCATCGATTGGATTAAGACTGCTTGTAGGATTTAAATGTGCGTTCCGTTTTTCTAGGCGGCGTGGTGTGCGGATTGGTTTGAGTACCAAAGGAGTACGCTCCAAAACGTCGGCTACTTTGCGACTGATTTCACTCTAAAAGAAAATTGCCTATAAGATTTCAAAAGAAATCAAAATGACCTATTCTTACATACATTGAAGCTTTCGATGTCTTCATTTAGTAGCGCTACATTCTTCAAAATTTCCTCATTGCGATCCCCGAGACTCTTCATAGTTTTCATATTTTCCGAAATTAGATGTAAGCTTTCGCATGCCATCAACGCACTTTCCCATGCGGAGGGGCCTGTTTTTTCACCCGCCATAAGTCCATTGAATTCTTCTGTTGACATAGAAAGTGATTCGGAAGTCATGTTTTCTATGAATGAAATGGCGCAGCAAAGATTGGTGAAGTAGTAGCCACCCTCGCCGCTCATCAACCTAGTTGCGTAACTGAACCGTGTGATGTAGTTTATATTACTGTGTAGCCTAACTGGGTTAGCTTTGAGAACCACAAATATTAGGGCCGGTAAGAATTCGTCTGCACTAGCTGGTCCTCCAACGGATTGTTGTAGCAGATTGAAAATATTCCGACAGCAGCGAATGATGCATTCTAGTTTTTCCTGTAATGAAAATCGCAATCATTGTGTTTTTAGTATAAGGACAACTATTGATGACGTTTTTTACCTGCGGCGAATGAAAGGAATCCATTGAAACAAGTTCGGTGATAGCGGTATACACTAAATCTCTAACTTCTGAATTAACTTCATCTATGCTGCACACTAAATGTTTTGCATTAATCCAATTCAACTGCCGTATTCTCTTTTGTATTTGCGAATCCTTCTCCTCGTCGTTGGTGCTAGGCGGAGAAAACAATCGTCCGTGATTCATTGTCATGATGCATTTCTCGAAGAAATCTAGCGCATGATCTTTGGTTTCCTGAGATACATTTGCGAATTTTGAATTTTCTACATTCATGTACTCCTGAAATTTGATATACCCATTTTGAACAAATTCTGAAACTTCTTCTATACTTTTATCCGAGTGTCCTTTGCGTATTTTCTGATCAAGCATTTCGATAAAATATTTCAATTCTCGCTTCGCAGCATCTTCTATCTTGAGAGCCTTTAGCGCTTCATGGTATTCTTGTTCTAACTTATCAATAGGTTGACGTATGTGATGTTGTCGTGACGGCTTCTCCGAAACCTCTTTAGTGGGTGTCGTCTTCTTGAGCAGATCCATTAAATTGCGTTTCTTTTTCTTGTCTTCTTCCTTAGGGGCCGATCCAGGTTTCAATAAATGTCCATGGGTCATTTTGGCGTGATGATCTATCTGTAGCTGCTGATGATGACTAACCTGTTGATACGACTCTTGTTTGCGCCCCCCTGGATGACTGGAAAATTTTGCAGGTCGGTACTCTGAAATGTTGCGAATGATTATTTTCACCCTGAACTTCTTTCTGGCTGATAAACTTTGAGCTTACGTTTAATGTGGCGCTCTTTCATCGTGCGTTCGCGATAACATTTCGAGCACAGACCGTTCCACTGAGCATTACCATAAAACCCACACCCATTGAGGCACTGCAAATCCTTCTGCTGAATGCGAGGCTTTTTAATTGAAAACATTTTTGCGCGTATGCTGATTCTCTAGTACAAGAAACACTCTAACATACTTTATATACACGTATAACAAACTGTTGTGAAATTACGTTACAATTTGAGACGACAATTGGCGAAAACTGTTGAGAAAAATCGATTGATTGGAATTTTTACACACAGCTGTTGTTGACGAATAGCCACGGTGTCATAATCATAACAAGACACTGACATTCTCTAGTGTTGCCAGTATTAATAGCATCCAATGAATGATGAAAGCAATCTGGTATAACGAGTATAACCAGTATAAAGCCTGTATTACACTCTTTGACCAATGGTCAAATGTTTGACCTTCTGACATAATGGTCAAATTAATTTGAAATCATGGTCGTTGTTTGCCCCATGTTAAAATTGGAGAGTGACAAATAATTATCTTTGACCAAATTTTTATCTGTCAAAAAGTGACAAATATTTGACGCTTGGTCAAAGAGTGTACTACAGGCTTAACTGATTTCATTGTAAATTCACGAGCAGCATAGCAAACTGTCGTAAGTACAAAGTTCAACAAAATGAGCGCGAGATTTATTACATATTATTAGGGACAGTGGTAAATCGCGGTTTCGCAGAAGCCGCGAATTCCACGAAATCTAGCTTCGACCGCGAAATTCACAAGAACCCCCGAAATGCCGCGATAGTAATGAAAAACAGCAACATTCATTGACAATCATAAAACATTTCGATTTGCAACCTACGAAATTCATGAAAACCAGCAACAAGGACAAAGCCAAAGATTAATGGACACCTAGATGGCAATGAAAGGTCGTTTTCTACGTAACCAACAACATGGAACAGTACTACAACCGCTCTCTCACAACGCGATTTTGTCAGTCCTAATTGAATTTTGCGATTGGCGACCTGCATTCCTGAGAATTCCTGAGAGTGCAGCCATAAAGTCTAAGTTGCAAGATGAATGAGGAAGGCGTACAAGCCAGCATCTTTTTTAAAATAATCGACGTTTTCCTGAATTTTCCCGATATTTATCGATTTCCGGAACTCGGTAGATACGGAACGCAGCGTGAGCCAGTATAACATGAATAATACGTGCTTACAGACACCACAATATAACTGAAAATAATTTGACACAGCAAGTGCTTTTAGGTAGTAATGCAAAGAAATTATAGATTGTGCGGTTAAATTACCGTACATTTAGTTAAATAAAACAGTTGTTTCTTGTTCTTGCCAGAGAAAAAAATACTTTATTCAGTATTTTCTGAAGAAAAAGCGTGCCGCGAAACTACCGCGAAATTCGAATATATTCTATTTTGGCACCCGCGAATTTTCAACTTTTTTGCCGCGAATTACCACTGTCTCTACATATTATATATGTATAACATGTTACATGATACATTGAACACGATTTCTACCGTAAAAGAAATCACTTTGTGCACTTCTCATTAATTTCTTTGTGCTGCTTCTCATTAATTCATTTCAGAAAAATTTAGTGCAAACTTTCTCTTCAATATCACACATTCTTAGAGATATCGTATGCTTGATTTGACGTGATAATCGTGTACTTCGAGGTAGTCTATTACTGATCTCAGGATAATCACACAAATCACGATCAAGCTATCTCGCACCCTTTGAACCCCGCGGAAACTGCGCTAGTGAAATACAAATTCACTGAGTGAACCTGCGTGACTCAGTAAAATAGAAAAGTGAAAAAAAAGCATGACAAATCAGATAGCCATACTGTATCGACATTAAATGAGTAAAATCTAGATTTGATAACACGGCTGCAAGCACTGCGTACGCGAAAATTCTTGTAGTTTATTCACTTCTGAAGTTCGACATTCGGAGTAAAAAAGCTAGAAACTAGAGAAAAGCTGTGACGTGTTAGCTTTGCAAGTTGCATACCCAAAAAACAATTTTGTTAGATATCGGCTTGTTAGGCTATAGTTTAATTTTAATTTTATTTCTATCGTCCTTCACTGTATAAATCTAGATTTAAAACTGCTCGAAATCGCTGCAATGACAGTTCGCCCATATACCAACTGTCATTGTAGCGATTTGGAGTGAATTTTAATTCTTCATTTCAAAATCGAGATTAATGATATGAAGTTTTGAAAAATCACGTATTTCTCAGAAAATTATATTCTTCCAGATGATATATAAAAATCAGAAATCCGTGAATAGCTAAACAACCCAATTGGGTCCTAATATTTTACACGGTTTTCTGATTTTTATATATCAGCTGAAAGAGTGCAACTTCCTGAGCAAAACGTGATTTTTAAAAAATGATTATCGTTTATCTTCGATTTTTAAATGAAAAATAAAAAACTGCTCGAAAAGTCTTCAATGGCAGTTCTCCCATATACCGTACATAGGCGAAATGTCATTTAAGACCTTTCGAGCAGTTTTTTAATCTTCATTTAAAAATCGTAGGAAAACGATAAACATTTTTTGAAAATCACGTTTTGCTCAGAAAACGCGGCTTTTTCAAATGATATATAAAAATTGGTGTAGCTTTAGGACCCAATTACAAAACTATATGTGTATAAATTTCTTTTCGTCTGAAATGTTAAATCATACTTTAGCCTATGGATATTCCGTCGCAGTCACAGGATTAGTTCAGATACGCTGTTTATTTCAGCTTTAAAGGTATACTAGATGTAATATACTACGTTTTACTGGGGTACTATCGAGGAACAAGTAGCATAGCAAGTAGTATTTACCGCAAAAAAAAAACTTTCGCTATCAAATACTATGCATTTGCCCATCAAAGCTAGCACGCCACAGTAAGAGTATATGTGTGAATCGAGTATCAACACACTGCGAGTCCAGAATACCTGTCCATTAACGTACCCTGGTGTTACCGCCGTCGCTAAATGAAAATTTGTTTTTAGCGCGATAATAAAGTCTAAATAGGTGTCAATACTGGTATAAATTTCATAATATTTTATTGATACGTAATATCAGGGGGCTCTTGTGGCTGTCAAACTCCATACATTTTCCATCTACCAGTCATTGATTCTGGTACCAGCGTTTCTGGTACCCACTTTTTGGTTGGTTTGCCCTAAAACAAGTGTAATAGAGTAAACGTCACATTTTGTCGGTAAACTTATTCTCGAGTAAACGTCGTTTTAGATGAAAAAAAAAAAAAAAAACTAGAGCTCAACATTTGTTTCCAGTACAATGTGCACTTTCAATGAATAAGATAAGTTTTGTAAGCATTTGAAATGAAATATTACCGCTTTGATGAATTTATGAGTGGTAGGCAAAATGTTGACGTTTATAGGCCCCTGCGTAATATACGGTCGCTCTTGCAATGCCGGTCTATAGTTTTCTTTTGAAAAATGTAAATAAGAACTGTCAAAACTGTCAAAGTTTTCAACGCTCCGGTCAAGCGTTCTGCTTTTGTAATAGAAATAGAAACGGAACAGCGCTAGTCTGTTCTGTGAGCAGTTAAAAGAAGAATTCTCGTGTTGAAAACATAAAAGTTAGTTTGTTCTAGCAGCAGCTTTGTGTTCAAGATGTCCACGCGAGTATTAAGGTAAATGAAGCTCCTGTTTGCTATCAGACAACTGGCTGTGTGAAATGTTACCAGGTGAAAATCGCAGTCCCGAAAGCTGGAATGATGCAAAAGAATGTTCCAAATTTTTACATAATCAGTCGAACTCTTGACCGCGAATGTATAGAGCAAAAATTGGGTGTCGGCAGTGGAGAAGGGGGGATGAGTGTTCGGATGGCTAAAAAATCGAGTGATAAATATGAAAACAATTGTAATCATGAAAGAAGCAAATCCTGTGTAAAACACATTGGGATTTATTTGATATTTAAACGTTAGGGAGTATGTTCATATTAGAAGCACCTGGGACGGTTTTTTGATTGTTGCAAAATATTTTCCATATTGATCTTTATAAGAACTTTTTTGGCTTGAATAGCAGTTCTTTTTATTTAAGGATAATACTGTGTTCGAATCGATGTGTTGGAATCGATTGCGAAGGTAACGCGGTAGTCATCCTAGCGATCGAAGTATCTGATACTAAGTCATCAATTTTAAATTTATTCCAAGCTCTCTCGATTCTAGGAACTAGATGACCTTGAATGAACGAATAGTATGTGCTTGGGGTTTTTCAAAAAAACTCAAATACATGTATTCGCTTTCACCATAACTATGACCTTTATATTTTTTAAGTATTTATAGCCATTTACTATATGCTATATACTTGTGTTCTTACAAGTGGTTTGATTTTATTATTTTTATTTAGTTAGAAATATTAGAACATTTAACAGTAAAGAAAAGGTTCGTTACATAAAAATTCGATGAATACCGATCCCGACAAAAAAATTGTCTATTATTGCTAGGTTATTTATGAACACTCAGAAATAAATTATAAGATATTTACCGTTTAATAATCTTTATTAATATATGAAATAATTCCATCTGCATGAAGTAACGACTAACCTTTAATATTCTTTGTTAAGTTTAGAAGTTTTATTACATGCACATAAAATCTAGATGTAATAGAATAAAAAATAATAGAATTTGGCGTAACATGATAAAATTTATGAATCGAGTGGCGAGTGACCCTAAGGGTTAGAACCACTAAAAAAATCTCATGGATTAGTTATAAAATCATCCGTTTTTTGTATTACTTATATTAGCTTTTATTTGTTATCATTGAACAAATTTGTTCTACAGTTGGATCTTGTAAACAATAAAGGGTAGAAAAATTATGAAAAACTTAAATCTCATCAAATCTTAATCGGGCTGTTTTTTTTTATGTAAAATCCTGTAACACAGGTTTTCGCGTTCAAAACGCTATTTTATTTGTTTGTTTCGTGTTTCTTTTTTGGTGAAGTGTCAAAAAAAATTTTCGTTCATACGATTATAACACAGTTTATCTAATCATTCGTGTATTTCTATTCATTCCCCCAACTTTGCTATATATCGCTAACGTCAGTATTTAGTTTGCCATTTGATTCCACTGGTCATTTAAAAGCATAATAAAAAAGATCGAGACAATAGCGGGCCTCTGGACTGGTAACCTCTGGTTGTTGACCTGGTTTTGCACGGAACAGGCAATGACTGCCTTCGATGAACTAAAACGCCTCAGCCCAATCGAGTGAGTGTGTTTTTTACAACAACAATTTCGAATAGTGTATCCTAATTGGAGTAGCAAATGTACACGGATTGGCACGAGATTTTTCTGTTATAATTCGAAAATTGCATAAATATGGAATATAATTTGCTTTTTTTCTCTTTTCAATTTCACATTAAATTTTCTATTAGAGTTCAACATTGTACCATCAATACGTAATAAATTTAACACTTTGTTTTCCTCCCATAGCGAACTAAAATCTCCCACAGTACACGTAATTCGTGAGGTATACGAAGGAGAAAATGCACACGAAACTTTCGAATTGGAACTGGATAAATATTTATATGCCAGAGCAGACTATATTATAATTGAACCGTCAAGGCTGGGGGAGGAAACCGGTCGATGGATTGCGGTTGGAAATTGCCTGCACAAGACAGCACTCCTCAGCGGCGTGGCCTCGGTGGCAGCCGGTAGGTATCATTATATTGTTTATTATAAACCACTGTGAAATTATCTAATTCAAAGTTTCAAACAAAATAGTTGACACCAAATCATATAAAGCAATATTGATTGATAATACAGCAAATTTAATTATTTTTGCGTTTTTTTATTAGGATTAGTATGGCGTGATCGTTTAGTGTTTTGCGCTCCACTCTGTGCAGTGTCAATATTCTGCACTGGTTTGTACACAATTTCTTGGTCCTATGATCCGTGCGTTCAGTATCAAGTAAGTAGTTTTGTATGTTAGAAATTACATCAAACATTGATTAAACATCTGCTCTGGCGTTTTTAGGTCGAGAAAAACCCAAAAAGCCTGTCAAAGGTGCCGAATGTGAACGATTTTTCTTCGCCTATAGTGTTAGTTTATACCAGTAATAAGTGCGCCAAATATAGCCATCGTATCATAACACTTTTGGCGAGTTCATACTGTGTTTGGCGCATTTATCAGCTATTTAAGTAATTGGCCTGATGTGAGGATGCAACCACCAGTACACAAGTGCGGCTTTTATCGTAAATGGCTACCTACGTCCGGTTAATAAGGGGTTGAAATTGCATGTATATTAAATTCGCAGCGTACGTTTCAATGAATTTATTAGGATCTATTTTCACTGCAAACGGCTTGTATTTTTGATTTTGGGTTTAAAGTTTTAGATGAATGGAAAAAATATGATAATTTCAAATTCCAACTTTTAGGATGAAGCTTTATTATGTGTTAAAACAAACGCCACAATCGTTTTTGGATTAGAATGAGTAGTAAAACTACTTCGCAGGGAACGGAAATCGTTTGGTCACTTTAGTTAGACAGATTAGTTGTTTACGTTTCATTCTAATTAGCAAGTTTTCCAATGTAGAAATCTCAAACATAAAAAACGGAAGTACGAACCTGTGATCGAATTACGGTCAGCAAGTTAAAGGCAATGACCAAAATAAATAGCACTCTTCGGGTCAGTGTTTTCGGCATTAGAATGCATAAGCGGTGGACAAAGGTAAACTTCTACTATGTATTACTTAGACTTGCTTTTGCCACCCAGTATTTCAGGCGCCGATACACTTCCCGTAACCAAACTGACTACCTATGCAGTTAAGCTGATATCATATTGATATCGATTGTGATAGGATAAACCTTTTGCTGAATAATTTCCATTTTCGGTTGATAAATTAAAAACGCGAAGAATGTTGACAATCAAACTGTCTCATCAACGCGGACAACAATTTGTTATGTTTTTGTTTAGTAATCTATTCATTTCACTGAAAGTTTTCAAGAAGCTGAATGTTAAAATCAGGGAAAACGTGATATTAGAAAGCAGATGGGCCAAGCCAAAACAAAGTATCCTACCTTCCCTAAAAGCCTAACGGGAAATATATGTAACAGAATATAAAACCTGATGCATTTAACGAAAGCGGTAAAAAGATGAGAAGTTGTAGCGGAATTAGCCGAGAAACTTAGTTGCACAAGTGTAAAAAACAAATGTGGTTTTTGTTTTGCTCAAAGTTGAACTTTCCAGTTGTCTCTTCTGTTTTAGGGAAACTACTTAAGGTATTCTCATACAAAGACATCAGTAATATGAGTATAAGGTCTAAGTTAGAATCAGTCATACGCTTAAGCGGGCTAAGTAAGCCGCGACAACAAGCGGAGAATATCTACACTGTGGTAGTATTATGTTTCATTATATGAACAGTGAAACGTTGCATGAAGTAATTCACTGAGAGCCGTGTAAAAAGTAAATCAGTCAAACATAATTATAGAAATAAAAAACATAAAGTTTAGTTTTGCAAATATTGTGGTATCTTTCTTTTGCGAAACTCCAGTCAATATTTCTTTTGATAACAGTTTTGAAAATGTCTGAGATTGAGTCATACACGAGTTTGTTGTTCTATGCTTATTCGATTTAGAAGCTGATAATCCTTTGCAAGGGATGGGAATGAGGTTAATGGAAATCGGGACATTACAAAGCATATTCAAACCGACAGTGGCCGTATATATGCCGAAATCAGATGCTCAGAAGATGCTCTCAACTTACAACATGAATTTAAACATTTTGCTAAATGGTGTGATATAAATAGGATGATTAATGTTCTGCGATTTCGCTGACCAGGAAAAAGCGACCTATAATGTTCAACTGTCACTTGAGAGCAGTACCAATTAAACAAGAAGGATGCGTGAAGGATTTGGGAGTCTGGATCGATGGTCAACTCACTTTCAAGGAGCATATATACTACACTGTTGCTAAAGCTTCTCGAAATTTAGGACTGATTATGAGAATGGCCAAGAATTTCGAAGACGTGTCCTGTTTAAAAAGCTTATATTGCTCATTAGTCCGCTCGACGCTAGAATGCTGTTCGGCAGTGTGGAATCCTCATTACCTCGATGGTGTTAATAGAATCGAGGCAATTCAACGAAGATTTGTTCGTTTCGCTCTTCGTCATCTAGCATGGAGCGATCCTCACCAGTTGCCCAGTTACGAAAATCGCGCGCAGCTCATCGGTCTCGACTCTTTGCAAGTAAGACGGGATCTTTTACGCGCTATGGTAATTGCCGACACCCTCATGGCGCGAACTGACTGTGCTGTACTTCTGGGTAGTATCGACATAAACGTGAATTCCCGAATTGTTCGGAACATCCCTTTCCTACGAGTTCCTTTTCGTCGCACAAACTACGGGGCAAACGGAGCTCTCATCGGACTACAACGTGTTTTCAACAGTGTCTCCACCGGGTTCGACTATCACCTTCCCCGCACTAGGATAAGAAGATTTTTTTTAAGTTTATTAAGACACAATCATTAGGACCAGATAGAGTCTGTTGGTTTTTTATATTTTTTTTTCCTGTAGGAGCCTATGACCACTGCTACCATTAGTTAGATATATTGTGGTATACTCCGCGTTAATTTTTATGCACTGTCAGTTCGTTCCATCACTATGGGTATCAGTGATAGTCGCACCCAGACTTTGCATTTCACCCCAAGAAGGTATGACTTCTTTGATGAAGTTCCTTACCTTCATTTTTTCAGCAGACCATATCTCGTTAGGCGTGAGGATACCTTTTCCAAGAATACGCAGTCTTTGCTGAATTAATGCGCTGCATTGGCACAGTAAGTGTTCCGAGGTTTCTACTTCCGAATTACAGAATTGGTTTTTTATATAAATCAATCAATAAATAAATAAATAAATAAATAAATAAAAAGCATGTCAGCTAGAAACCTAAAAGCACAGACTAACAGACATAACACTTTGAACGAATTGTCAATCAAATCATCGTATGGATTATATTAGTGCTTTACGGTAGTAACACTAGCACCACAGACTAACAGACATAACACTTCGAACAAATCTCAAAAAAATCATCGTTCGGACGATTCCAGTACTTTACGTTAGTAACACTAGCACCACCTGCTGCCGTGTTCGCGCTGCGTCATGTATTTCGATATCAGCGCTAGCGTTCGGCATGTGTCAAATGGGGAACCACAAAATATGTATGAGATTGCATGACAGCGCCCCAAGCGGCGTTGTCGCGCGAAGACTGTTATTGGATTGGGAATTCGAAATGATCGTTTTTTGTGATGATGGAGCTATGTTCCAGTGTTACGTCTGTTAGTCTGTGCTACACACTTAGATAATATCACCGAGTACGGTAAAATGAATGGTAAAATTACGGAGATTTCAACAGCTGAGATCTCGGTAAAAATCCCGGTAATACATCAAAATACCGCGATTCTGTAAAATCAACAACTGACCACTTGTCAAACTTTAACGAAATTCTCGGTAATATTTTACCGGGACTCGGAAATTTCAACTGTTGAATTATTACGAAAATTTCGGTAAAATTTACTGAAGTACGCATTTTGCGATTGCTCAGATAAATCCAGGAAATAATGAAAACGATTAATTATCCGTATAATTTTATTAATTATTTTGTCAAATGATTCAACTTATTACAGCATTTGTAGAAACAGGAGAGTTGTGTTGCTTCCTGGAAATAAAACAACATCCATCACTGCAGCTACCATCCTGCGAAGCGAGCCGTTAACCTACAAAATTGAGTAAGGAAAGAATGAATTATTTTCTTTTAGTATTATATTTGTAATAAACACAAACAAGATCTGAGAAATAATATTATTCTTACTCAACATTTTAGGTTAATCTGAATATTACAGATTTCTCCGGAATGATGATTAACCGCGAAACCTGTTCCTTTTACATCTAAACCGAAACACGTTCAAAACTGATAGTGAAGCTTTCGTTATTTTGACAGTTCTATTTTTCGGAATCTCGGTAAGAGCTTTTTTGGTTCAACGAGATCTCGGTTAAATGATGTCAAGCTTCCGAGATTCGGTATTTTAGTTTACTGAACTCGGAAATTTGCTGTTTTACGGATTTTTTCGGCAAACAAATTTACGGTATTCCGGTAAACACATTCGGTTTCCGATTTCTCAGTAATTTTGTTACGGAACAACGGTAAACGAAAATGTTTTCAAGTAGTTCGGTATTTTACTTTACCGAGAAAACATTATGCAGTTAAGTGTGTAGCACTATCTGCTGCCATGTTCACGTTTCGTCTCGTATTTCGACATCAGCGCTAGCGTACGTGCATGTGTCAAATTGGGAACTACAAAATATGTATGAGATTGCATGGCAGCGCCCCAGACGGCGTTAGCGCGCGGTGACTGTTATTCGATCGGAAATTTTTGAATCGTTTTTTGTGGCGATGGAGCTAGGTTTCAGTGTTACGTCTGTTAGTCTGTGCTGACTGTGGTGACACACTTGTAGACAAACAACTATTTTTGGGAAATTCCCAAAAATGATATTTTTAGAAATGGTGACCCACTAGTAGATCAACAATCGCTCATACTCACAATTTTCCGCTAGGCCGGCCGTTCTGGGAAAATTCGATCTTTTCAATAATTTGCCTTATATACGTGTGTAGGTCACTTGTTCGACTACTACTCCAATTCCCAAAAATGATGTTTTAAGGAATGGTGACCCACTAATAGATCAAAAATCGCTCATTTTCACAGTTTTCCGCTAGGCCGGCCGTTTTGGGAAATGCGATTTTTTCAATAAATTTGCCTTATATACGTGTGTAGGTCACTTGTTCGACTACTACTCCACTATAAGGAAATTCCCAAAAACAATATTTTCAGGAATGGTCACCCACTAGTAGACCAACAATCGCTCATACTCACAGTTTTCCGCTAGGCCAGCCGTTCTGATAAAATTCGAGTTTTCTTCGATCTCGTTATATCACCATCAATGTTATTTTCTCCAATAGTACATATATCGCTTCAAGTGTTTTTGGTCGCTGCTTGATATTACTTCCAAATGAGTTTGAAATTGATCTTTTCTATCATTTTTTAACGTTTTACGAATCATTATTGTCTCAGGAAAATTTGAACATTAATTTTCTCTGCGTAACTTGAAAGCTGACTTGCATGCAAGATCTTGCGCATTTCTTGCATTCAAGATCTTGCGCATTTAACCCGGGTGTGTTCTACATACTTAAAAAATTTCTCTTGTGCCGAGAATCTCGGAAAACCAATATTTGACAGATGTCATTTTATGCCGAGAATCGCGGTACACAGTTGACTGTGCTCTCGGCAAATCCAGCCGAGAAGCGGCAAACCAGTCCAACGGCCTTTCGGTTGTATAAGCTGAATGTTCGGCACAGTAAAGAGCCGTTTTTTCAGTGGAATCCAATCGCAGAAAATAGTTTTGCTGTGAATCAGGTAGTTTTCTTTCAAAAGATAAATTATAAGCTCGATGAGTTTTAGTAAGTAAAGAAATTTATTCATATTAAATCTAGAATACTTATCTTTATCCTGCTCGCCAGTAGGGCATTGAGCTAAACATCTAATCTAAAATTACGCCTAATGCCTATCCCTTAAACAAATACAATATTGTATTCACACGATTTGAAACTACACTTTTTAGGTTCCAGCCACTTCCCACCGAACTGTACTACATTTTTTTCGGCTACCGGATTGTAAACACTTGTAATTTGCACAAATTTCAGCCAAACTTGCATCTGATTCCTGTTTTCTCACCCGTAACACGCATAAATTTGCACTAAGAAAAATTGCGGCAACTCCTTCATGAGAATGACAGCTGTATTGCCGAAACACGGCAACGAGTAAAATTTGTGCCGAGATACCAGTAATGTTTTTGCTGACTTCGGCATCGACAGTGATTAACGATAAATTCGACAAAAAATAGAGACGAGATTCGACAAGCTTAGTTTTTTGGACGAAGTCTCGGCAAAATGATCTGACAGCTGTCGGCAACCGGCATTTTTTTGCTGAAATACCGGTTGAATCCAAAGTTGCCGAGTGAACTCGGATGTTTTTTTGCCGAGCTCGAGATCTAGTTTTAAGTGTGTAGTCGTTTTGTTGAGTGTAGGCGGAGAGGAACGGGACTAGATTAGGGCATGGATGTTTTTTAGGAAAACTATATAAGGGACATGAAGGTTATGTCACGGCTCGCCAAGACATCACGCACAGGAATAGCTGGCCGTCAAATCTATAGTGATTGGACATAAGCCGAGACATCACGCAAATGAAATCCGCTTTCTCATTACCCAGTATTGAGCAGTGAGAAGGGTCCCACACTAAGATAATCCGAGAAGATCTTTTGGAAAAAGTACATAAATGTTCCCGTATTTTTCCGAGAAAATACGAAGAGCCTCAATAGAACTATGACTGTCCGTAAAGCTGAAATAATGGTCTGTGGGCATTTTTTCGGTAATCCCTAGGGTGTACTAAATGCAACTAATTCTGCGACGTTACCAGAAGCAGGATTATCGAGCTTCTGCTGCACGCGTAAATGATCCGGAATTCCCCGAGTTTCTTTTATCATGGAAGTGTCGAAAAACACAGTGGGATCAGAAGTATTAGATAAGCTTACGCGATTTGGAATATACGAGAAAGGATTAATATTTTGGGACATGTGATTGAAATGCAATATCATGAAACGGGTTTGGAAATTAAATTCGATTAGCCTTTCAAAACTGTCAATCATAGAACGATTCAGAATCTCACATTTATTTATTTATTTATTTATTTATTTATTTATTTATTGAAATAAATCCATCCGACTAGTAGTCTTAATGAATAAGTGAGTGTATGGCTGGGAAAAGCCACCTTGAAAGTCACTGGTAGGCGACTATCAAGGCGGCATAAAAAACCAGCATCTTTAAAAAAAAAAAAACAAAAACATATACAGAGATATTACAAAAATTCGATACAGATAACATAGATAAAGTCAAAACAAACAATGCACATTAATTAACTATACTAGAAATTAAAATTAACATTTTGACGATTATAAACCAGGGCCATCCGACGAACAGGTTCATGCTGGCCATAATTCGTGCGGTGTGCGTTGGTCTGCAGTAATCGCTGATGACGTTGTGGACGAAGAGGGCATTGCAGCTGAAGCATTGTCAAGATAGCGGGGCAGTCATAGCAACCAGTGAGGATTTTGTGCACTGTTCTGGCCAGTATGTCCTTACGACGTTCTTCAAGGGGTTTTATCCCCACCAGCAGGCAGAGATTTTCGTATGGCGGCAAATTATCAGGGTTCCTCCATGGCAATCTGCGACAAATCCTTCGGATAAAGAGCTTTTGAATGCGCTCGATTCACTGTATCCAAAAATCGTAGTACGAGTCCCAAACAACGCAGGCAGTTTCTAAAACTGAGCGAACCAGAGAGCAGTAGAGTGTGCGCAAAGTACCAGGATCATGAAACTCCTTTCCAATCCTAAATATTGAACCAAGTTGACGATTGGCTTTATTGATGATCGCAGAATAATGCTGCCTAAATGACATACTAGTGTCCAACAAAACACCCAAATCAGTGACAACGTCGCTACGATGTAAATAAGTGCCAGCGATACGATAGTCAAAAAGCAACGGCTGTTTTTTGCGCTGGAAGCTGATCACGGTACATTTGGGAATGCTCAGCATCATATAGTTGCGTAGGCACCAGTCGTTGAAAGAATCGAGTAACGTTTGAAGTCTACAACAATCATCATAATTTTCAACAATTTGAAATATTTTAGTATCATCAGCGTACAATAGTCGTGTGCCAGGTGGAAGAACTTTAGTTACAACATTAATGTACAAAGAGAAAAGCAGCGGCCCAGGAATGCTGCCTTGAGGAACACCAGAATTGTTGCTGAACCAAGCGGATTGCGACGTTCCCAACTTTACCGCGATCTGTCGGTTGCGTAGATAAGAACTGAGCCATTTTACCAATCCAGTTGAAGCTCCAAGCTTGTCGCATTTTGCACAAAGTAATCCATGGTCAACACGATCAAAAGCAGCTTTCAGGTCCGTGTAGACAGCATCAACCTGAAGACTACGATCCATACCACGCAAGCAGAGTGAAGTGAATTCCAGCAAGTTAGTGGAAACGGATCGACCAGGGTAAAACCCATGCTGAGCAGTAGGAATATAGCTTTTTATGCTGAACATGAGATGATTGTGGACAATCGTTTCAAAAATTTTTGATCACCTTTTTTGAAAACCGGAAACATCAAAGATTCTTTCCAGCTGCGAGGAAATTGATGACATTGAAGGGAGAGGTTGAAAATAGCGGCTAGCGGTGACTTTAAAACTGCAGCGCATTTCTTCAGGATTACGGCAGGAATACCATCGGGTCCAGGAGAGAATGATTGTTTCAGGTTGCAAATGGCTTCAGCAACTTCTTCGTTTGAAATTGTAAAGATATCGGCGCTAAATGTGTCACTAGGAACAGGAAACATGGCTTCAGCAATTTCATCCGAGGATGCACACTCGCTATTGAAAACACCAGCAAAATACTTGGCAAACAGAACGCATTTACTGTCATTCGTGGACGCTACACTATTTGACAAAAACATGCTAGATGGTGATCCATCCTCCTTACGTTTCGAATTAAGAAACCTCCAAAAGCTTTTCGGGTTCGAACGTAGGTTGTGTTCTGTTCTGCGCACGAAAGACGAATATAGGTTTCTGTTTAGGGCTTTATATGATCGACTGGCAACGGTGAAACGGATCCTATTGACAGGGTTTCTGTTTCTTTGATAGGCACGCAGAGCTGATTTGCGAGCACGATTGAGCCTAGCAAGATGCCTGTTTCCCCAGGTAGGCTCATAGCGAGGACGTGCTTTGGGAATATATAAATGTATGAGTTCCTGAATCAATGCAGTAAATCCTGACACGGCCTCATCCAAATTTCTACACTGGTTGATAAAGCTCCAATCGATACCTCTCAGTGCCAAACTTATCGCCTCATAGTTTCCCCGCCGAAAGTCGAAACTGGAAGGAACGAACTCATCCACAAACTGAGCCTTTACAGGCCTGTTGAAGGTAACCATCAATGGTGGATGATGAACATCAATGTTACACAGAGGATCGGGTGCAGTGGTGACGGAGCATGATGGCAAAGCGTGCAAATTTGCAAAAATTAAATCTAGAAACCAGCCATTCTGATTCCGAACAGGATTGATCTGAAACATGGTGTTAAAAGCCATGCCATCTAACAAATGTGTACTACCAGCGTTCACAGATGAGTGCAGGGCGTCGACAATAAGATAATTGGACTGTGGCTGCACCGACCAGGATAGACCAGCGCGATTAAAGTCTCCTAAAAGAAAAAGATCGTCATTGATACGAGTGGAATTAAGCATAGTACATTTACGAGAAGATAGACTTCAGAACCGGTCTTTTAACGGAAGAACCCCAGCCAAAACTTCCAAACGCATCATATGGGTCGACTGTATGCAACCTAAGGCGATACGGAAGCAACGATATTGTTTTCACTTCAGTTTGATCAAGTGTGTATTTACTGCGGAACGGAAGCAGAAACACCCATATTCAATCACAGACAATATCATTGTTTGGTAAAGCCTTATAAGGTCTCCTGGGTTTAAAATTTACTCTTTGCTGGCCTTTCTTCATCAGATAGGGTAGCGAACGGCTTCGGCAGGTTTTCTGCAGCAATCTTATGCAGAAACCTGCTGAAGAAAACCACTGCCGAAGCCGTTTGCTTGTGATCAGAAGTTGGTTTTCATGGTTTTTGGATGGCGATCACCTTAACTTGCCTCCAATCCTGCGGTACAATGTTTTGCTCCAGGAACTTATTGGACATAATAAGCGCCTCTTGGTGATTTTATCTAGCCAAGGCGCGTTATTAATACAGGACAAGAGGGTAACTGAATATTCTGCCATCGAGAAGGGTGATTCTATCGCGTCGTGGCCCGGAGACACATCGTGAACAATGTTTTGCACAGGAACAGAGTCCAGACACCCTTTCCTGGAAGAATCAATTATCCACCTATTTTAAGACTCTTTGCTTTCGTTGACCGTTACGCGATAACGCATTCTCCTGGCTGTGTTCCAAAGATTGCTCATCGATGTTTCTCTCGACATTTCGTTTACAAACCGACGCCAATATACACGTTTCTTTGCTTTAGCCACGCTCCGAATACCGTCTGAAAGGGCTTGAACGCGTCAGATCTTTTCGTTTAAACATCAGATCACTTTTTGTCCCACCATCGGAGTGGAGGCCGTTCGTCACACCGGGATATTTCTTCGTTTGGACTTGCAACGCGGCGCGGCGTCGAGAATCAAGCCCGCGAGGAGGTTGTATTCTTCAAGTGGTGGGTGATGTTGAATCGACTCGACGACTTCTGAAATCATCTCCTCCTCTCCATTTTTTTTTCGCCTCGAACAGTCATCGGGCGCGGACGCGTTTGCTTTTCGCTCCGCAATTAACTTGTATAGTATACTTTTTTTTTTGTTTTTTTTCACACCTTGACAACGTCGCGTGTTTTTGCTGACCATCCGTGTCGTAACTCTTCCGCTTAGTGTATTAACGTAAATAACCATGCCGTGCGGTGTAAATTCGTGCAGCATAAACGACGACCGCTTTCTTTGGAAGTGCGAGTTCTGCAGTAGAACTTACCATGCTGCGTGTATCGGCGTACAACGACACCGCGAACTTTTAATCACATTTTATATGGCGCCATTGTGTACGGAATGTCAAGAAATTCTCCGGAAGGAAGCTGACGTACGGAAGCTGCTTCATCAACAGGAGCAGCTTGTGGAGGCAATACATCGACAGACGGACGCCAATCATCGAATTGCTGCGGATATGAAAAAATTCTGCTTAGTGTCAGAATTGTTCGACAGTATTGAGCACCTGCTGAATGATGTCAAAGAAACTTTGTCAGCGATTAACAAAAGCAATCAAAACATGTGCAGTGCGGTCGGGCAGCACATAAAGTCGTGTGACAATAAATTGCACACTACATTGACCGGCATCAGCGAGTCGTTTTCAACGATGCCACAAAAAATACATAAATATTTTGACGAACGGCTCTCAAGCCTGACTAGCAATTTTATTAGTTCAATCACAGAGGCTGAGTCATTGAAACCTCATACAAATAACGACACAAAACTTACTGAAATACTCGAGGAGGTGAAATTTGTCTCAGGGACTGTCTCCAATCTTCAGGTGACCAACACATGCAGTGCAAAACCTCAAAAAAATCTGCAGGAAGAACTAGCTGAAAAAACTTTCTACCCGAAAGCGGACCATACATCTCCAGGATGGAGATTTCTGGGTAACAAATGGCAATGGAAGCAGGACTGGTCCACTTATGATGCCAAGCAACGGTCTCGAAGACTACAAGAAAAAGCTGCCGAAAAAGCCAAAAGAAACAGTAAAAAAAGAAAACAATAAATCACTCATACCAGTAAACAAAACAACCAGCACAGCGGTACGCAAAACTATCAACGTATCAACGCATCAGACAAAGAATTACTAGCCACAGCAAAAGTTCAATTCGCCGGGCCACCCTCATCAACCGACCATCCGATAGCTGCACTTTCTGCTCCAAAACTCATCAACTTCAGGAAAGGAGAAACTATCAACCCGTATCGATCTGAAAAAGGTACAACACAGAGCACTACTTCACAGTCAGAACTGGAAAATACTGCTCCGCTGCTAGATCCTATGCGTCCACCGATTGTCAGACTAACGGAGCAATCCGCTGCTGGTGACAAACGCTATCTGAAAGCACGGCTGCGTGATCACAAAATTATGGATACGGTACGAACTTTGCTTGCTTTCCTGCATGATCAGCCAACAACGGTATGCATTCGGGGAATCACCAAAATTAGTGCATCGGTGATGCTGGCAGCTGAAGGACTACCAACTGACCTTAACCTGCTACGTGAAAATTTCCTGGACGTACATGAAGAACTGGGAATATCACGCGATGACGCTTTAGCAGACCTGCAGTCTCATCGGACATCGTTATCCAGTGAACGAACACACCGCCTACAACAACTAAGGGAAAGCACCGATAAATTTTACAAACCGAGTTTTCGGAAATAACGACCCCTTTCAATGAGAGAGAAGAAGACTTACAGGTAACACTCACCAACCCTCAAACATCGTCAACCACCATATCCCCAAAAATTTCTTCACCAACACAAAAAGCGACTGAAATTTTGGTTTATTGTCAAAATTTCAATCGCATGAAAGGCCCAGCCAAAATTGAACAAATTTACAACAATCTCTTAGGCTCATCCTTTTCAGTCATATTGGCGACTGAAACAAACTGGGATGAAAGTGTCAAAAGTGAAGAAATTTTCGGAAATATGTTCAATGTATTCAGGAATGACAGGAATCTTCAAGAATCCGAAAAGAAGTCAGGCGGAGGAGTCCTCATAGCGGTCTCTGTGAATTTTAATTCAGAAACTGTTGCTGCACCTAAATTCAAAGAATTCGAGCACATTTGGATAAAATCGCACATAGCAGGTGAAACACACGTATTCGCCTCTGTGTACTTTCCTCCACATAACGCTAATAAAATGACGTATGAAAAGTTTTTTAATTGCGCAGAAAAAATTCTATCTGAACTACCTCCAGAAGTGAAAGTTCACATCTATGGGGACTTCAATCAAAACACCGCTGACTTCATCTTGGACCCTGAAAACGAAAGCATCCTACTCCCAGTCGTTGGAGATAACATCACTTTGCACTGCATGTTTGACGAAATTGCTAAACTAGGTTTGAACCAGATTAACCATGTAAGAAACCGTGAAAATTGCTATTCGGACCTACTCTTAACGAATATCCATGAAGACTTCTGTGTGACCGAATCATTTGACCCACTGTGGAAAAACGAAAAGTTTCACACAGCAATTGAATATTCTTTATTTTTACATGAATATCAGAGACCCTACGACTGTGAGTATGAGGAAGTCTTTGATTTCAAACTCGCGAACTATGCAAATATTAAAAACAAATTAAACTGTGTCAATTGGCACCAAATTTTTAGAGATGGAGGAAATGTCGAATCATCTGTTAGCGTCTTTTACAAAATTTTGTACAACATCATCTCTCAAGAGATTCCATTGAAGAAAAAACGACGCCACGCTAACACTAAACATCCAGTCTGGTTCAACAAACAAATCAAAAATTTAAAAAACCGCAAACAAAAAGCCCACAAAATTTTCAAAAAACACAATAGCAGTGAAAATCTAGCAATTTACTTGGAAATATGTGATCAACTGAACTTTGCAATCAGTGATGCATTTGAAGAATTCAATGCTAAAACTGAACTAGAAATTAAGTCTTGTCCAAAGAACTTCTTCAATTACGTCAAAACAAAACTAAAATCAGACAATTTTCCATCAATAATGCAACTCGATGAACATGTTGGTGATAACTCGGAGAAAAATTGCAATCTCTTTGCAAATTTTTTCCAGGAAATCTATACTACATTTTCCGAAGAAAATCGCGACCGCGATTATTTTGCATTTTATCCAGAATATCCAAGAAAAGTTGGTGTTAACCAACTTCAGGTACAGGATGTTTTGCAGGGTCTGAGAAATTTAGACCCTTCCAAAGGACCTGGACCTGACGGAATACCTCCAGCACTCATGAAAAATCTTTCGAAGGAACTTACATCTCCTTTGTTCTGGCTGTTCAACATGTCAACAACTGGAGTCTTCCCAAATATATGGAAAAGCTCATTTTTAGTGCCTATTTTCAAATCTGGGCGTAAATCTGACATACGTAAATATCGTGGAATCGCTATTATCTCTTGCATTCCTGAACTCTTTGAGGCAATTATCAATGAAAAGCAGTGGTGGGCACCGCTAACCGAAAATTTAGCGACGCTAATCGCTAAGTCGCTAACCGGAAAATTTAGCTCGATAATCGCTAAACGCTAAACGCTAAACCCACATTAGCGGAACTTTCGCTAATCGCTAATCGCTAACTTTTTAATATGTAAATAGTCATATCGCTATATTTATTGCTCATGTTTTGTAAGATTTGGACCACTTTGATCTGTTTTGGTTAAACAAACGAAAACAATTACTTTTTAAAGCTATTTACAGTAAAAGGTTCACGAAACGGTATTCATATTTGATTTTGTAAAAACAGGAATAACAAAAGTTATTTAGCTTGTATTGAAAATAGATACTCTCAGGAATGTTTTCATGAAAATTCAATTATTATCTGAATCGAAAAAGTAGAACCAAAGTTGTCATAATTTCAAGCGCATTGCAATTTACCAAAGTTCTTGGTGTGCCAAAAATTCAATCTAGACCTTATGCTTGTTCTTCACAATGCTCCTGTGGCTTGTACGATAACTGGAACTCCATTCTAGGGTAAAAAAACCGACAAAAGTAACTTTCGCAGTCAAGTATGTTCTTCTTTCGAAGCAATTTACGTACGCCATCAGCAATTCACAGTTTTTCTAAATATTTCTATTGTCGCTTCTCCACAAAATTTAGCGAATTAGCGATTAGCGTTTCGAAGGCCAAAATTTTAGCGACGCTAACAGTTTCGCTAACCAGCTCAAAAATTAGCGAAATCGCTAAATCGCTAACTGAATTTTAGCGTCGCTAATTAGCGAATTAGCGGATTAGCGGAATGGTGCCCACCACTGATGAAAAGATATTTGCTCAAGTCAAAAATCGAATAACTGACAAACAACACGGCTTCTTCAAAGGCCGCTCTACATCCACAAATTTACTTGAATTCGTAGATTACTCATTGAATGCAATGGATAATGGGAACCATGTTGAAGCTCTTTATACAGACTTTAGCAAAGCATTTGATCGTATTGACATACCAATGCTTCTTTTTAAACTGCAAAAAATTGGAATTGAATCTGGTCTCCTGAAGTGGCTTGAATGGAAAAAGTCAAATCCCATTAAGGTTACTTCAGGTGTTCCCCAAGGCTCCCACTTAGGTTCACTTCTTTTTATTTTGTACGTAAACGAAATTTCCTTCATCCTCAAAAATATTAAAGTTCTAATATATGCCGACGACATGAAGCTGTTTATGGTAATAAAAGATAAAGAAGACATCAATGTATTTCAGAATGAAATCCACACATTTTACATCTGGTGTAAGAAAAGCCTACTTGAAGTAAATGTAAAAAAATGCAATGTAATATCCTTTAGCAGAAAATTAACAACGCCTAAAATTGTAATTGCATCAGGGGATCAGAATGTGAAGAAATGTGATAAAGTTAGGGATTTAGGAATAATCTTAGATTCTAAACTTAATTTCATCGACCACTATAACACTATCATACACAAGGCAAACAAAATGTTAGGGTTTATCAAACGCTTCTGCTACAATTTTCAAGACCCGTACACTATCAAAACTTTGTATATTGCCTATGTGAGGTCAATACTGGAATACTGTAGCATTGTGTGGTCTCCTCGTCCTGGCGTACATGAAGAAAGAATAGAATCAGTACGAAAGCAATTTCTACTATATGCTCTTCGTAAGCTAGGTTGGATCGCACATCGTCTTCCGTCATATGAAGCACGCTGCATGTTGATTGACATTCAAACATTAAAAGAACGGCGAGAGTACGCGATGGCTTCATTTGTAAACGATATCGTTTCGCAGAACGTTGACTCAGCAGTACTACTTTCTAAATTGAACTTTTATGCACCCATTCGACAACTTCGACACTGTAGTTTATTTGCTTTTAACCATCATCGTACGGAATACGCAAAAAATGGACCTATAAATAGTATGATGAAATCTTATAATCAACACTGCGAAGCTATTGACTTTACGATGTCCCGGTATAAACTGAAACAGTATTTCAAGTCCTTGAGGCTGAGGACACAAAATTAATTTGTTTTATGTTCGTGTATAGTTTAGAAATCATTGTAACCTGTCTACATATATGATTGACGAAATAAATAAATAAATAAATCCTTGTATAACTTCCAATCGATATTCCGTGTGAGTTCATACGAAATATCAATTGGTCGCATGCGAGTATTTGAAATAAGCATAGACAAATGGTCGCTACCGTGGGGATCGAGAATTACATTCCATATACGATCCAATCGTAGCGACGTCGAACATAAAGATAGATCCAAAGCACTTGGGCGCTGGAGGTTTCGGAACTCGAGTAATTTCACCGTTGTTCAAACTAATCATACCGAAGTCACAGACTTACAGACCTAACACTGAAACCAGGATCCATCGCCACAAAAAAACGATCATTTCAAATTTTCATTCAAATAACAGTCGTCTCGCGATATAGCCGTCTGAGGCGCTGTCATGCTATCTCATACATTTTTCGTAGTGCCCAATTTGACACATGCACGTACGCTAGCGCTGTTGTCGGAATACAGAACGCAACGCGAAAACGACAGGAGGTGGCGCTACTGTTAGGTACTTACGTAAACTACTGTTATCATCCGAACAATGTATTGATTAATAATTTGTTCAAAGTGTTATGTCTGTTAGTCTGTGCCGAAGTCATCGCAAAGGTTATAGATCAAAGAAGAGCGGTTATCATTAGAAGGAGAACCCAAGCCTCGCCATGAGAGTAAAAGTTATTCAAAATCAAACGTGGCGAGAGGAGAAGTTCTTTTAAATCAAAGAGCAGCCGTTGCCCAACCTGTGCTCTGGGGGAAATATGTAGTGAGGCAATACAAAGCACTTTACCTTGTATTGTCGTTTGACATGCGACGACTTCGATGTCTGAGATCGAGGGGAGGTTAATACGATAGAAAGAATAGCATTTCTTGATCCCTAGAAGTACTTACCCAATGGGGTGTCTCGTTCAAGGCAAATAGTAGGTATTATGTAAAATCATGGAAGTTAAGATCAATATTCGAAGTAAGCCAAGTTTCACAAAGGGAAAATGCATCGTATTTGTTTTTATTAAAATACTTCTACAATTCCACTATATATTTAATTGGATAGGGTACAATGAAACATTCAAAAATTCAATCCACAATGTCTGAAAATTTCACCAATCAAGCATTTGATTCATCAACTGGATGTACATAAGAAACAACCGGGGTTTTAGATGTTCCAGGGAGTGCTGGGAACTCCTTCTGGGACTTTAAATTTGCAGGCCCAGGAGGAGTATGCTTCGGTTTTTCCGCAACACTTTTAGGTTTGTTTGAACCCTTAATTCCACTTTGGGAAATCTTACGACCTTTTCGGGGAAGTTTAATAGAGGGAATATTTTTTCTCTCTCTAGACCTCCCATGAAAGGTGAACGATGTTCCCGCTGGTGCATCGTCAGAATTGGTTACATCGAAGGACAACAGATCGAAGGGGTTTGATGTATTTGGTAGAAGTGGTTGGATATATAAAACAATAATAATACTAAGAATAACCTGCGCCTCGTTAGTTTGGTGGCCCAAAACCACTGAAACATCCACTTAAGCTAAGCTAGGCAAAATCCAAAGATTGGCTTGTGCATCGATTTTTGAAGCAATGAGAAGCATTCTATCAAAAGCCTTGGATGCAATACTTCACCTTCTTCCACTTCATCGGGTGGTTCAACTAGAAGCGGAAAATGTGCTCTAAGGCTTAATCGACAGTCAGTTCTAAAAGAAGGAGATCTAATAGGACACCTGAGAATACTGAAAGGTTGAATGGTGAAATGGTGAAATGAATAATCTAATAAAAAGTAATGCGGATTGGGTGGAAATGAAACCAAACTTTGAATTTCCCTACAGAATATTAAAGATAGAACAAGACGGCTCACTTTGCTTCTACACAGACGGTACAAAATGAATGGTTCCGTGGGTGCGGGATTCACTTGTAAAGAGGAAGTCACATCAAGGGATTATAGGATTCAGCGTTTAGGAAGAGTAGGTTGTGGGGGAGCCTGAGAATAAACGCATGCTTATGTCCTTTTTAATATCGAATGGCCTGATTCTACTAAGATTCGAACCCACGACCATTCGTTTGAACAATACCAAATATAGTGAACATGGAATTTCTTTTCTAAAGTATTGCATACTTTTTTGTTCATGTTTACTATTTCTACTTTCACCATAATCTTAAAGACCCTACATTTATTTTTTTACGTTAAATTATCCAAGTCAGTGTAACTTTGACATTTGCAAACATTCGGCTTGTGCCAACTATTTCGGTTATATCCCTTCCTTTGTGATTACAATGCTCTTGTACCTACTTCAGTTTTTGTAACTAATGTATCGAGAATAAAGCTTATATATAACTAGTTCGGTATCTATCAGTTGATTGAAATTCCATTTATTCATAATCTTTCTTATCTTTTTTTGCCGAATAGCAACGTGATAAACATTAGGAAAATGTATCAAACATGTTTATTTCGCACAGGGGCAGAAGAGAACGCGAACCGCCTGTCGTTTGTTGACGCTTTAAAAAACTGTTAACAAAACGTAGTACCTATATAGCTTACGCGTAACTGATTACGAGGTTTGGTTCAAATCTATTCAACGGTCAAGAAAAAATGGGTTATCCGAAATATAATCATGATGATTTCTTCAATTCTATCATATAGACTCTCTCTTTCAGCGGGATAACTGTGTGTTAAATCTCTCGAACTCCTGTGTTATCTTCTTTGGCGGCAAACGATCGAAACAATCCGCACTGGCTTTTCTTTTGAACATTGCAACCAACTGTATGCCAACATCGAAGCTGCACCTTCATGCAGTATAACATGCCTTTTAAATCTAGTTTGCTATTTAATGTTATTCTTAAAAGTTCCGGAGAAGAACTGCACCTATGTTTCCCCTAATCTAAAATGGTTGATTTGATTATTCGGTAATGTTTACTTTCTTCCATAAATTATCAATATGTATGTTTAGTTTTTTTGCTTATCGTATGTTTCTATGAGAATATCATTAGTTCTATCATCGCACAACGGGGTTCTTCGGTGTTTAAAGTGTTTACTGCAACTCGGAGATGATGATTTCCTTTTGTGTTCTTGCTTGTTTTTATACTATCGCTATTTGTATGTATTAACGAACGTGGTATTATGCGGACAGATTTGATTTGTTTCAATTTGTTGCGAAGAATGTGATCTACGAAAATATGAGGATATTTTTGATTTGATTTTTTTAGTTCCCAGGTGATTCACCTCTTGTTATCTGTTGATTAATGCTTCAGTAATTTTTTATATCGTAACGTTGCCTACCGGTTAAAAGAGGTTACGAAACATTTTTTTTATGGTAAGAAATTGGTGTCATTTACATTTTTCGGTGTTTTGCAACATTAGCTTTCTGATTTTTTGGTTGATTGGTCTCTCATTGGAGGCTACCGTCTATTGAATTTTGTTTACTATATAAAATGGCTGAATTTATGTTTAATTGACTGTTGCATAATAAACGTTCTCTCGTTAAAAATCAGCTGACAATTTATTTCTCTTTCGATTACCATATCAGATCGCACTTGTTTCATCTCTTACTTTACTACACATGAAAAATGTTGAATGTATGGAAACAAAGTTGGCAAAGTTTTTTTTTGCATTTTAGCTGTGATTCAAAAACATATTCCGAACCGTTTTATGTTTAACAGGAACCTTTCAAATCCATTGCGTTTCTTGTGGCGACATACTTTGATTTCGATTTGTGATCCATTGTTAATCGCAACCAAAAAATCCAAAGTTTAATTATTTTACGGTGTTGGAAAAATTGTTTAGCTGAAGGCATCAAAATAATTTGGCAAACCAGCTTTGAATACCCAGATAGAGTACATGTTCACGTCTTTCGTGTTTTTCCTTGTATTAAACTGCCGTTTTATTGATAGTTGTCCCATGTTTCAAACGAACTCATTGGAACTGGGACAACTATGCGTAGAACGGCAGTATAGGTACAATGCAAATAGGTTTGGGCATAGTTGTTTCATAGTTTTGAGGTGATGGATTCTTTTAGGTGATTTGCACTAAGCAAGATCATACCCTTGGTGCAAAAATCTGTTTTAGCTCTGCTAACATTTCATATCAAAACATAGCTAAAAAAAATTACGTCCATTATTAGTTTGAATGAAATTTTTTTTGTTGAAGTTGATTTGTTTGCCATGTTGCTGAGGAGGGTAATTTCACTGATTCAGATCCCAGTTGTGAGAATTTGCAAATACTTCAAACGAAACATTATGTTGAAGAATTGATATTAAATATTCTGCAAAGAGCCTTTAAATTTATTGCTTAATCTTACTGACTTTTCAAATCTATTTGCTATCCCTGTTCTTTCTCTTAAAATTTCTACGCTATCTACGGTCGTATAATGTTTACGTCTAATATCCGTTTATTCTGGTCTGTTTATCGTATTGTTGATTCCCATTTGTTCTGGATTTATCTATACCAAACAAATTGGCATGATAGATATACCATTAAATCTAATACTTTTCGATTTTGGTTTTGTTTGTTTAGATTAAATCAGTCTCATTTAAGAAATTATATCTTTGATCATATGTTTATTCACTAACACAGAAAAAGGACAGGACAAACCAAACGATCATTGAATTCTCAAAAAATATCCAAAACCTAACTATAGTCTACCATGATTGGAAAACAGCCGGCAGTGAAGACGGTCATTGTTAAATAACATTATGAAAAATCGTTCCGATTTTCCCGATCTGCTTCCGCTGATATAAACACGTAACAGTTAACACATACAGCAAAATTTGTAATTTTGTTGACCCTGTACCAATTGTTGTTATTATACGTTTCACATTGTTGTTTTATCTCTGTATTCGTAGTACTAGAACAAGTATATAGAAATGCCATAACGAGTCTAACAGATCGCAAACTAGGCTTTGGAATCAGTCATTTTAGTTTAGTATATTTGAAATTTACGTTCGCCTTTTCGAAATGGGTTACGTTCAATCACATCCAGTAGATTAATGTAGTTTCACAAAATCACTTCTTGATTTTTTTTCAATAGAACATGCACTTGCTAATTAGGCTAATAATGCTACTATTACAACATTTTGTATTGCTCTCTGCACAGTTACCATCAGAAGTTCAAACAGCTAGCTGAAATATTTTAAACCGGCAACAAGTAAGAACTTTTCGATAAACAATTCCGAATCTAGTACGGCGATGTGGGCGGCCCGACCGATTAATGCATTTGCCGTGTTCGGGAGCGCATGATGTACGTCGTATCGGGCTAGTGTCAGATCCTGACGCGCAAGCATCGGGGCGATGATGTTTTGTACCATTTCGCTGAAAAAAAAAAAGAAAAAAATCATACGTTAATCGTTTATACGTTGATAACAGCGTAGATTAAAAAAAAATAACAGTAACGAAAGTTCATATGTAGAGACATTTATGTGACCATTTGGATTTTCTAGATCCTATAAACTAATGAGCCATCACATAAGAAAAAAGACATGGCGCTCAGCGTTATGCTAAATGACACATTAAAACGGGTGCGCTGTATGATTTTGCATGGTCGTTAATTGTTTTGTGTGCCAGTTACCAAAACGGTGAGCGCCATATCTTCTCTCTTGAAGGGTCTTGCAATCAAAAATCGGTCAAACAAAAATGTGTGTAAATTGGTCCTTTTTTTGTTGAAAAATTAAATCATGTTTCTTCGTTCAATTTGTACATAGTAAAGGAAAAATATAGATTAAAGGTTAGTTTTAGCGAATGCGAATTGCCGGGCCTATCTCTTGAGTCCTTCCATTTAGTTTTGTATAGCCTTCTAAGTCTCTTTGTTCGCCGCAGAACGCCAGTTAGACTTGAACTGCATATCGTTGACAGCTATCTTTCGTGTCTTCTTGAGATTCTGCTTGATGATAGCCCACCAATTTTCTATAGGGCGGAGCTCTGGTGTGTTGGGAGCAGGCTTAAAAAAATGACTGTATATCCATGACAGCAAGTTTTCAACTAATTCGACTCTCATTGTATTGCACAGCTCTCCCTCTGCCGCTCATAGCAAGTCCGTCCCATTTGCGTTTTGGTGCTGATGAGAAAACAGCAATTAAAAATCGTAACACTTTAAGTGAAATTTTGCACTCAAATGCTTTTTCAATCAAAACCATCAACAGAATTTAGTACTGCAATGACAATCTAACACTTTTGCATCATAAAACTTGCATAAACACCGAAATTTGATAAAAATTTATTGATAATCATAAGCTGGGACTCACATGCGATTACTTTTAGAGTACGTAGCCAGAATGATAGCAAGTCAGTCCCATAGCCAGCTACGACCGGTGATGAAAAACAAACTACTGCAAATCGATGGCGGTGCTATAGCTTGCGTTTAGAATGAATCCATCGCTGGTCAATTCATAAATGACCTTCTCTCGTGCTTCATTAAACAAGTTTTTTGTGAGAAACATAACACAATGTACCAACTGCTCAAAATAGAATTAGATTTTGTTTTTACATTTGATACTACTGATAAATTCGAAATCAGTTTATGTGTAGGAACTTGTTCTAAATTTTCCTGAGAGCGGTCACACGTTCGTGACGGCGGACAGCTTCCACGTAGCAGTGGAAGCAAATATGAAAGAACACCTATAGGAAAATGTTTGCTCCGTTAAAAACAGCTAAGTAGCGTACTGAAGTATTTGATATGACTGACAAATTCTTCAAAACGAAATTCACGACAATAATTGAACAATTCTTGCTCACGTCTTTTCATAAAATACGGAAAAAATACGGAAGCTAGTATTTACTAGAGAATGCTTTAACTAACAATACAGTGACACACCTGAAGCG
The DNA here is from genome assembly GCF_029784165.1 of Wyeomyia smithii. Classification (NCBI taxonomy): domain Eukaryota; kingdom Metazoa; phylum Arthropoda; class Insecta; order Diptera; family Culicidae; genus Wyeomyia; species Wyeomyia smithii. The sequence continues at coordinate 114,411,067 of NC_073695.1, read as the reverse complement.
TTCACTGTCAACAAACAACAGCTGAAAAAAGCTACTGGTGGAAACTTTGTCTTGAAGAAAACATTGTACTATCACCTAGAGCCACACGATGTAGAACGCGTAAAATTCAATCAAACCTCCTATCGAATATCATTTGGTACACCCAATTCTAAACCTGAAGACCATACGTTGTGGTAAATATCACATTTTTCATAATCATTATTGGCTGTGGGGTTAAATTGCAAAGATTTTTGCAATGGGACCGACTTGCGATCACTTTTGCTATGGGACAAACCGACTTGCTATTTTTTTCATAGTTCCTCAGAACAAAGTATTCAAAAATATTTGTTTCATCGAAAGTAGATAAAAAAAGGAATTGATTCCATAAATAAACTCAAAATTGACAAAAATGCAATTGGGACGGACTTGCCATGAGCGGCAGCCCTGCTCCCCGTACATTCGGTACATAACCCAACAGCCACTGACGACAGCGCACACATGCAATGCCAAACGGGCTGTTATTTTTCATCTCCTTATGTCTGCTGGTTCTTCCAAACTGTCGCTGATTACAGCCTATAATCCCCGACATCCTTCGGCACGAAACCGAGGTGATTATGATTCATGAAAGTAAGGCCGATGCTATAATGAAAGCGAGATGGTGCGAAACACGTTTTTTCTTACGTGGGTAATAATATCAACAATGAAAACACATATGAAACGGTTTGCTTCGTATTTATATGCCACCGGCCTAAGATAGAGAAGTAACGAAAAAGTGCGAGTCAATGACAGCCGCAGCCGATCAGCAGGCTGTCAACAGCGCAAGCCGACGTCCTCAAAATGAACAAAACTAGGCTGTCATGCACTGGCGTAGCGTGGGGGAATCATTGAACAAATAAACAAAATACGCTTACGTGCTCTTATAGAATCGTTCAGTATTGTATATTTAGTAAATTTACCTAGATTTATCCCTAATTCTGTAAAACAAACCATTTTGCACAACGCTTCCATATCCATCTCAAAACTTAAATCACTGCTCAATTATTTATCTCACGACGCCCCCATATTCATCACACTGCAATGCACTGTTAATCATGAATGAATCACATTATCATGAATGAACGTAGCCGCAGCCCGTCGTAGTAGGTTACCTAGATATCCGCTGTAGTTGTTTACGTGCAAATATGGTAACCTAGGTAACCACTGCAGTGCTGTCCATTTGTATCAATTATGTCGGAATAATTCAACATTTTCAGCATGATTTGTTCGTATTAACAGAAACCGATTTGGCAACTTTTTATTTTCTTCAAGGCAGTGAAAACAGATGAAAACACATACAGTTGAAATTTAGGAATTGTGGAAATTCATCTCATATATTTCTGCTAATTCAAGCTGGTTTTTGGAAATTTGAGGTGAACGTTTCAAAGATTAAAGTATTCTTAGTGTAGTGAGTGAATTTGTTTAGTGATTAAAATAAAAAATGATCCGCTAGTGATGAGAAAAACTTTGGTTGGCTGCTGAACGAGTCCCGTTGTAGCCGTACAGAACAATGCGCAGACTTCGTTTTCTGAGGTAGGTGATTGAAATAAATGAGTTTTGCGAGTGCAGATTCCTGACTATCATATCAAATTTAGAGCTTTTAAGTGAGTTTTTGAGGTTTCTACTTAATCAGAAATCTAAAGTGAACTAAGAAGAATCCATTCTATGGATAAGCAGATTGATTTAAGAAGAAAATATGCGTTTTTTCCTGTTTTCAATTGTGTTTACATGTTGAATGAGATGAATATACGGGCTGAGATGAATAATGGAGCAGTTCCCCTAAAACAAAATAAAGTTAGTTGAATTATTTATCCCTGCGATCTTAACAGTTGAACCTTGGGAAAGCAGTGAATTCGCCGTCGCTGGGTGACTGCGTGCTTTACTTCATTTCTACTTAAATTTGAATTTTGTTTACATTAACATAGTTTTAACTGTATGAACTTGTCTTGTTTTATCCTCTTCGAATATGCTTTGTGTAAAAAAAATGTTTTACCTTCAAACATATTTTTTTCCCTAAAAAGACAATCTTACAATTCGTGGGGGGGGGGGGGAGAGGGGTAATGCAAAATCTTACTAAGCCTTATTATGGGGGGAGGGGGGATCGAATATTTCGAAAAAAGTTCTTGCATAATTAATGGATGACGCCTAACAAGATGATTTCACTGCAACCTGATGGGGTGACACCCAAATTTTTTGCCCTGGGTGTCACCCAGTCACGCTACGCCACTGCTGTCATGTCTAAACGAACAAAATACATGCCCAAAAATGTGCTGTCGCGTGCAACACAAGACAGTAGTCAGCCTATACATCAGAGAGACGACATTGAACTCACTGTTACAGCAACACCAAAACACCAAAACGTATAACGGCAATACAAAATTATACAGCTCGCCCGTTTTGATATTGACAGTTGTCTTAACGGTGAATGTCTTGGTGCCTCTCTGGCTGACTCAAGACAGTTTCGTTGCCTTGTGTGAGCTTCAGCTGTATGTGAGCTCTCATGAATAGCTTATCCATGGGGCTGTTAGAGTAAAACGAGAGAGCTGTTGTCAGTATAGTGTCGCCATACAGTCTTTTTACAAAGCCTGGTTAGGAGGATTCATGTGCTTTGGCACCACCTAGACGTTATGAGCAGCAAACCACTCCATGGCCTTTTTTTTCCATAATGACAAGATGCCAAATTCCCCCAAAATAGAACGGAACAACTGTGTTGTTTGAGAAAAGGCAACAGACGTTTTTCCGGCACTTCTGCACATAAATTTCCAGGTTGAAAGAATCTTTTGAGATGAAAATTTTGCTCTTCAAACCACAGGAACAGGGCCTACCTTATATTTATATTTGCTTATCGTCACTATTTGGAGTCACCTCCTTTTAGTAAGTCGACAGCCCGGCTCGTTTTTTATAGCTCGATGTACAGTTGTAGAGGACACTCCCCGCTTGCTAGCGACATCTCGGGCGGAAAGGTTGGGATTCCACTTGAAACTGCTGCCCACTCTCTTCGTCGTTTTTGCGGCCTTCCATTGCACACTGAGCCAGAAATGGAATCTAGCGGAAGTTGGTATCGAAGCGCCATCTCTGCAACCAAATCGCGAACTAAACTGAGCGTCAAGCTGAAGTTCTCATTACACTGAAAAACTTTGCTGAAGACTGCACATAGGTTGGATAGAGTATCAAAGTGCTGGACCGTGTATTTCATGCGATAAATACATAGCAATTGTATTTTTATATGAAACCTATGGTTAAATTCAAACTGAAATATTACAGAAACACTGCTTTAAAATTTTCAAAAAATAAAGATTTTTTGATGGACAATTTTTAGAAAAAAATCATGGTTTGCTAAAACTTGCTACCCGCTGAGATATTTACTTCACAAAATTATGTATTTTTTTTCAAATTTTGTGTATTATTTTCACTTAAGTACTTCAGAAACTTCTGTACTCGGATGAAAACTACGTAATTATTCAATTTCTATCGAGAAAATAATTGTAAGAAATTAATTCGGGTGAACTCATTAAATTATCACATAAAAACGTGAAATTCAGGGAAATTTTACAAAAACTCGTAGATCTCTGAAACTTGAAGAGTTAGAAATTTTGTATATTCCGTAAAGTGTCAAAAAATTTAGAGATCTACAACTTTGTCGAATACCGCAAAGCTCTAGCGTGTAAGAGAAAGAAGTTGGCATCGCAACGCCACCTTTTTGGCTAAATTCCGAACCGATTAAAACATCCAAAATGACGCCCTTACTATACCAAGAAACTTTGTAGAAGATCGGAAACCGATTGGTCAAACTGTAAGAGCGCTATTAATTTCGTTCCGCTAGATTCCATTTCTGGCCCAGTGTGCATTGTAATATTTTTGTGGTGCTGAACTTCTCCTTTTCCAAGTGAAAACGTTGACAATGCAGTTTTCAATAAAACTTGATTCACCATAGCCGATTCAGCGCGTTACGATTAATTTCAAGTTTTTTGTTAGGTCTATTTAAAAGGGGTTGGTAAACGGCTGAAAGAGCGCACCAGCAGCATACTGCCAAGTAGTTCTTATTCCTATCACTATATGGTATCAACTGGGATATGAGCAACCAAGGGAAGATTAGTAAGCCGGTGGAAACTTGATCGTATGCTGACAGGAACGGTAAAGCTGTTCTCCTGTCTTAGCGTCTGTTTCCCATGTCAGGGATAACCCAAACAGCAACTGATTCGTAGTGGACAGCTGGACTATAAAATGGGGTTTCTCGCTAGCTATATCCAGATGGCAGTCCCGTCGCGAGGCTAGGCATCACGGCTTTAATAAGGCCGAAAACACCCTACTACGAACAATTCAGAAATTAACACGAATTGTAACATGGTCTCGAGGTACGATGTTGGCCTAACAAGCCAGTCGTCGTAGGTTCGAGTTTCGGCTTGGGAGAGACTGTTAGTGTCAGTAGGATCGTAGCGCTAGCCCCGCATTTGTCCTATACACTAAACTATCGGCTGCGAAGTCTGTGTATTAAAAACAGAAGGTCAAATTCCGAATCGGAATGTAGCACCAAGGCTTTGCTTTACTTTTTTGCAACAATTGGTATCGACCCAGACGTACGAAAAGGGCCAAGTTTTGAAACTTGGGTCTTGAAACGTCAGAACTCTACTCAAACCGGCACATATGAGTTGGAAGTCGTAGCCATCCAGGTGGTACAGTGATCAAAGACGGGCAAAAGTGGCGGCAAAAAGCGGTAGATCCTATCGCAGGAGCGAATTTCGAATATCACATATTCTTCAATGCGGCGACAGAGGTGAACGAGGGGTAGTTTTGACCTTCGAAAAAAGATAAGGCCCATCAGTGACCGTTTATGTGTGTTGAAAACCAAGGGCAGATTCTTCAATTACAGCCTGATCAATGTATATGCATTGACAAACGATAAAACCGATGACGTGTGCTTCTAGATAAAACATACGGAAAGTGTCCAAAACATGATATAAAGATCGTCATCGGGGACACAAACGCATAGGTTGGACGGAGGCAGTTCTTCAGTGCTTTTATTGGTAGATACGGCCTCCATGCTAGCAGCAATGCGAATGGTCTGAGATTGGTGAACTTAACCGCAGCTAGAGATATGGCAATCTGTAGCACATCATACTTTGCACAAACAGATATCCGGAAACACACGAGGCAATGGCGAAGCTTCTACTCAAATCGACTATGTTGTGATTGACGAGCGCTATTTCTCAGACGTCATCAATGTGCGGTCGGCTCAGGTCACCATCTTGTGGTAGGAACAATTCGGCTGGCCAATGTATGTTGTCAGTTGACGAAGTTGCTGCTGACTTAACTCGGAAAGTTTTTTTTTTGAATTCGAATATAAGCTGAAAGCACGTTACCCATTCTTAATAATAAATTTTACATTCACATTTTCATTTTACATCAACCGCAGAGCAGTCGAAGAATCTTGCGTGCCTTTCAAGAGAAAGGCCACTGCCTTTCTTTTTTGGACTCAACATTAACTCTACCGAAACAAAGTGCGGGACAGCTGGTAGAGAGCGTGTAAGTGCGTCGAGTCTTAGTACTGAGATTGTGGCAAAAAAGGTATTCATTGAAGTAGTCGACAAATTTGTTTACCTCGGTACTCTTGTGACATGTGACAACAATGTTAGCCATGAAGTGAAGAGACTGATAGAAGCCACAAACAGGACCTTTTACGGTTTACGTAGCCAGCTGAAATCACACGGCACGCATGTTCGAATGAAATTCGCGCTCTATAGAACGCCAATTCTCCCGGTACTCTACGGCCATGAGCGTTGGTCGATGAATCAGACTGATCGGCAGCACTTATAGTCTTCGGGCGTAACATCTTGCGTTAAATACTTGACGAAAAACTGGGAATAGAGTATGGCGTAGGCGCATGAACCGGGCGTACCAAGCATATCAGCATGCGGATATCATCATTTTGATGAAACACGCCATGCTCCTTAAAAATAAAGTACTACAGGCTAATAATCAGCAGAGAGCCCGACGGAGGTCGTTGGATGTGCAGTGTGGATGATGACGCCCGATCGGCGTATGTTTGGAGCAATTGGAGAAAACTAGCCCAATATCAGGTAACGTGGAGACGTATTTTGGATCAACAGTGGTCGTTAACGACCTGTTGCCATAAAAGTTAACCCTAGTAACAATATTGGTTTTATCAAAGATTTATAGCGCTTAATACAGCCAAAACAACGCTATAAAACTTTCATAAAACCAGTTTTGTTATTGGGAATGTAAGTGAGTATATTTCAAAACAAGCGTCTTCTATGGTATATAATTATAAACTTTCATTTGAAATATGTCGGGAAAAAACTTACCGATACACCACGCCGAGGTTGGACTGATCACGGACAGCTGCCTTGCATAGTTCCAAGCGTGCCGAGTGCGGTGGGACGTAGCGGTCCTGCGATGAACCACACAGTAGTACATTTTTGAAGTGATGCAGAGTGCTTCGTTGACTCAACCGGAAGAGAAAACTCTGACGAAGGTCCGGTGCGTCTCTAAGACACAACTGTAGAAGGGAGCCACTCTTCTTCCATTTTTGCATAAACCACATTCCTGGTAATATAATAATGTTCATTAGTTTATACAACCTAAATCTGTACAACCTATACATAAAACAACAATATAAGTGAATGGCACTTACCCATATTTACCAGCCCGCTGGAGTTGTAGAGTGTCCCGAGATGGGGTCCAGAAAGGGACAAAAACGTATGTAACCTAGACAGCAATGGCCGCATCTGGGGTCTTGCCAATGCCGATCGTACAATGATCGTACCGAGCGAATGGGCCACGAAGGATATTCTGTTTGGATTGAGCTGATAGGTTTCAATGTGGTACAGTACTTCCGCTACCAGCCGATCCGTCATCGTATCAAAGTCGGAAAACGTATCACCTTGGTTACGTTCGGACATGAGAAATTCCAGATGCGCTCCAGGTAGCCCTAGTTCCAAATAGGTCCGTACTAACCGCAAATCGGCCGAATTTCCGTCGAGTCCATGTACGCAGATTACCAAATGCAAGCCTTTGGTAGAGAATGCACGGAACTCATCGCTGATGTGAAAATAGGGCATTTCCGAAGCAAGCTTTTGGAAATCCGAATAGATCGATCCAGAGTAGTTAATTTGTTTCCGGAATTCTTCGCGGCACTTTTCGAACTCGAGTAATTGCAGTGGAGGATCAATTCGCTTCTTGCTTTCGTCCTCATCAGCTTTCTGCTGCTGAGTACGAGACAGTTCCCGCATAGATGACTTTCGTTCAGGAGGGTTTGGAATAGTTTGTCCCTGGTGATGACCATTTTGATTGGTAATGCTGATAGTTGCGTTTGGATTGTTGAGCGTCTCTGCACATTTAGCTATAGCAGCAAGTTCGGTAGAGCTTTGCGACTTGATGACTGGACGTGGCGTTTTGACGACTTCATATATATGATAGAGTGGATTATCGATTGCTTGTACTTCATATTTTTTGAAAATAATTGGAGCAGCTGCTGATTGCTGAATGGGTTTACTGTATTGGGGCTGTTGTATGACTTGATGCTGCACTGGGAGAATTTGATACTGATGAGCTGCCGGGATGATTTGCTGTTGTTGGATAATCATTGAGGGGATCGCTTGAGGCTGCGGAATTATCGAGGGAGCTGGCTGTAACGGTTGCGATGTTTGTAGTTTCGAGGGAGCGTGATTTGGTGATGAGTGGCTTTTCTTCGAAGCCATGTTTTGTTTAGATTTGTCTTCTACCAAGGATGGCGGATCTCGAAACTCATCGGGTGGTGGTGGGGCGTCTCGAAACTGTTGCGGTGGCAACAATCGCAGATCTTCGAAGACGTAGTCGGAAATATTCACTAGATCAAAATCTGATTTAGATTTTTCTTTTTTGGTGTTCCTTCGGGAGGAACGTGTATCTAATGTGTTATGTAGAGAGCTTTTTTTGGGATCGGTGTTTTTCTGTTTCGATTTTGGTTCGCTCCATTCTTTCTCCAAATTATTCCAGTTCTCTGTCTGTACAGAACCTCTTATGTTATCATTATTTGACCTGGACTTCATCGAACTTTGGTTACTTCTGACTAAAAATTCATGGGATGGGCTTTCCGTTGCGCGACCCAGTAGTCTTGGCTGTTCGTTTAGTAATTTCAACAGTTTCTTTCTCAGCTGGGCGCCACTCACTACCCTAGGATCATTTTTAAGTGTATCTGGACTGGAAGGAACACTGCTTCTTCTGCTAGAAACCCATCCAGATTGTTCACTGAGAGAGGACGTCGATTCACTGCTAGAGTGTCTTCTTCGTAATCGTATCGGAGGAAGCGGAGAGTTACTGAAAGCTGGTGGCGGTGCCAGATTCGGGAGACTTTCGCTGAAACCATTATTTGCACCGTCTTGCTCTAACTCCAGATTTTCCAGTTTAAATGGAACACTCGCTGAAGATAACAGTCGACGCTGTTTATTTCGGGTCTTTGGAGTAACTGCAGGACTTTCGGTGCTGCTTGAATCGTTAGTACCGTTAGTGCTTTTACTGTTGCGGCGTTGCTTATTTATCATCTGCTTGAAGTCAGATACACGTATTCGGGCAAATTCCATGGGTCGGTGCGGTAGCGTGTTACTGTTGGCACTGTTTGATGACCCATCTTTAACTTTAAGTATTTGAGATGACGAATTGCTGCGCGGAATCGTATGGGAATCTGTTTTAGTGTTAAGCGAACCTGTTGATTGTTGTTTTTTACTTCGTATTGGTGGATATGAGTTTCTCGGTGGTATTGCGAGGCCCGTTCCAGCCCCCTTTGGTAGAGAATTGTAATAGCACCCGGGTGGTTGCGTTTTGTTGTTGCTATCGTTTGTGTAAACAGGTTTTGGGACAGCGTAACCATTAGTTATTTTGGGTATTCGGTTCGTCGATTGAATTTGGTTTGGAACGTGGTCTTTTATAAGTTGACATGTTGTATCCTTGGCTTCATAAATACCGGAAGCAACTGATCCATTGCTGATGGCTGTTTTACGGTATTCACCAGGGTTTTTATATTTTTCTCTGAACTCATTGATATTTTTCAGTAGATCCTCAGCTTGCACTGTATTTTTCTTTGCTTTCGCAGGGATTGCTTGAATAATGGCATTACCAGGTTGGTGGTAGATTATTTGCTTTTGGTTGTTGCAATTGTTGTAATTGACATGGTGAACGTGCTGACGTGGTAGCGATGCAGTATTATTTTGGACTTCAAGCTGATCCAGAGATTTACTGTGGCGCGTCGGAAGCGTTCCTCCGGACACTGTAGCACCAGGAGTATAGAGTGCTTTGAATTGATCCCACCGACACTCTGGTTCTATTAAAGTTGTCACAGAATGCCGCGAAAGGGGTTTTGAACAGAGTCCGTTCTGGGATGCTGCTGCTGCCGGTGTGATTGACAAACTTGCTTGAAGGATATCTCCTCCGAGAGCATACCGAGTAGTCATGAGTCCCATGTAATTACTACAAACTTTTGGCATTGGATCGATATAGCAGGACGATATCCCGCATGAACATTCTTTAGTGTTCATAATTGGGGCTATCTTGTTGGGATGATGATGAGTTTTCATTTTTCCTAATGTTCCACTGTGTCCGTTGAGGTGGGGTTCACTTCCGGAACGACGCTTCCCATAGTCGTTAGAGTCCGTGTAACGGTCTTCAAAAATTAACGGAAGTGAGTTGGCATCGCCATCTAACGGAGTACAGTGAACCGGTAAAGGAGGTAATGATGAAAGGTATCGAGATCGTCGTGCCATTTCACAGATTGATACATAGTTTTGATAATTGGAGTCGTAGCATCCACTTGCAGTGTGACGAGGGTTTTCAATAACGAAAAATCCTTCTGCGAATCGTCTAACACGAAGAATGTGATGTTTCTTAGATAGTAAACTGTGCACCGAGGGTTGCGTGGCAGCAGAAAGTACACGTCTCCAATAGAGAATACATTCTGCGCATAACTGCGCAATATCCGAATTGGCGCGCGCTGCTAGGTCATCTTCGGTATCCATCAGCTGAAATCAAAAAGCAGTGTAAAATCTTGTTATGTCCTCATTAAAAATCTTTAGTAGCTGCATCTTACCTTCGCTGAATCCGCAAGCTTTCTCAGTCTATGCTCGGTGTCTAAATTAGAGAGCGGTGTCGATCCAGTCAAGCTCGCCCATTGGTGTGGTAATACAGTGCAAAACTCCTGCAATGAGAGCCTCAAAGATTCGAGTGCTCCCAGCAGCAAGGCACAGATTTCCTTGTGGACGTTGCGAGCATGTAGTAGGCGGCCGGCAGAACCACCACCGCATTTGGCTCCACTTCCAACATGTGGCCCGAAAAAGATGGCCTCCAGTGGACCCGGGGAGTTCCCACCGCGACAGTTCAGTTTGGTGCTGCCGATCCATGGCTTGGTTGACTTCGGGGCACTAAGTAACCGGAAGAGAAAAAAGAACCATCATTGAAAGTCTGTGGTTTACATATTTTAACAGACAAGCACAAAGAGCTTTTTCTGCCATCACAACAGTTTTGAACATTTTGTGGGGTACAGATGAATAATAGAGAATGGGACACCCGAAAAAATGTTCAATGCTAAGAGATGGCGCTGTAGTGATAAGGGTAGTAAAATCGAAATTTCCACGAGCATTTTGCTCAATGACGGGAAAAACTGCTATTATTATATTATTGTTCTAAACTGTTTTTATATTATTCTAACTTTCTAGTACTTACTTTTACTAAATGCAATCTATTTTTATCAAAAAACTTGATTTTCCTATACAACTAAATCGAGTCAACGGAGTGAGAGAGATTGCATATAGTAAACATAAGTACTAGGAAGTTAGAATAGTATAAAAAAGGGTAAGTAATAGCAGTTTTTCCGGTCATTAAGCGAAATGCTCGTGGAAATTTCAATTTTACTACCACTACCACTACAGCACCATCTGTTAGCATTAAACATTTTTTCGGAGTACACGCCTACAGTGCAAAAAAATTATAGCGCGTTTGTGTAATAGCATGCTTGAAAATGGCGATTTTCTTTTAGTGCAACTAACCGATAAATTTTGCATCGCTTTTGAGAATCACTAAAAATTAATAGGGTCTTTATACATTCAATCTAATTAGTTATCCAATTTTGCTTTTAGAAAAATACTAGAGTTCGAAAACTAGGAGGAGTTGTTTAGAAAACTACACGTACATTTGGACTAGGGCTGTGGATCGGAGAATCAGGGACCAGTAGAGTGCTAACAACATTCGCTAACGACACGGGTTATGATGATTAATGGATAAGGTTGGTTCGAGCCTTACCAGCTTTGTACATAGTGTAAAATACTTTTTCTTTCATTATTTATTTTTGAAAGAGTTTGATTCGCAGCAATAGTTTTAGAATTTATTTTCCAATGGAATTTATTGCCCCGCACAAGTGACGCAAAGTAGGTGTGGAGAAATTAAAAAGAAATGAAACAAAGATTATAATGTACAGTTTTTAGTCTTGTATCAGGAGCTCGAAACTTAGAAAAACAATGGAGTAGGGAAATATCAGGTATTTACAATAAATTCATTAATTTGTTTCGCCATCCTATTTCTATTTCGTATTCTGATATATTTTTTCCATTATCGACAAGTGTAACGCACACCTCGTTATCATCTTACCAAAATATAATAAAATGTGAACTGTAAAGGGCTTCAAATTGATAAACAGAGATAATTTGTGAGTTTATTACATTATAGCATTTTAATTTGGTTGGATACATGCACAAGATTTTTTTTGTGTGATTAATTCAGAATATATTTTTGCCTACAACCAAAATATCAGAATTAACCTATTCTTCTCATTTTATTCACGTTTTAAACATAGTGGTGACGCGATAAGTGCTCTCTAGTATTCTTTAAGGGGGGACCCTACTCTGGAAAGTTGAAAAATAATGAATTTTCGTGATATTTTTTTCGGATGTTTAGAGAAAGGTGAGGTGTTCGGGCATTTCGGCTATGGATTGAGGTATATTTGAAGATGTATTTTGTGTACCGTGGATGCAAATATAGTGAGTATTACGCTATTGGCAGTGTTTTTCTCGAAACCATGTTTTTTGAACTGGTGGTAAATTTTTCTCAGCATCTACTGAACCGATTTTGCTGAATTTTTTGTTTTAACATGTAAAAATGGATTATCTAACTTGTTACGTAGCCGTTTTTTGATATCTGAGTTTTTCAATGTTTTATGATTTTTTAAATAGTGATTTTTCATGAAAAAAACAATTTTTTTACTAAAATGGCCGCCATTTTGGCAATTTTTGGAATTTTCAAAAACGGCTACGTAACAAGATATATAATATGTTTCTATATACCGAAAAAAAATTTCAGCCCGATCGGTCTACCAGAAGCTGAGAAAAACTTACCACCAGTTAGGTACTGATTTAGAGAGAGCATCCATGTTCCCAGCTGCCAACAGTGTAATACTCACTACATTTACATTCACGACATGGAAAATACATCTTCAAATATACCTTAATCAATAGCCAAAATAGCCAAACACTTCACTTTACTCTAGACAGCCAAAAAAAAAAAAATGAAAATTCATGATTTTTCGACCTTCTAGAGTAGGGTCCCCCCTTAATATTCTAATATTCGAATATAATTTGAAATCCGAATATTCTAATATAATTTGAAATCCTGGAATTATAAAAATGCATGTTTTGAACAATCAGAGCTGAAATCAAAGCCAAATATAAGGCGAAACTCTCAGAAACTCACCTTTCTTCCCCAGAACTACCTTGCTTTCTTAGAAAAGTCGACGTTAACCGTTTTGTACTCGGCAATTTTAACACCCGTAAGTGTTTGCCTGGGTACCCGGGTACCCACCAGAATTAAGTGCTTCTAACTTTTTCAATTCTTGACCGATTATGAATCTTGACCCGTCAAAAGGTTGGAAATTTTTTCTGTTTTTAGTATACGAAAACCTAAAGAGCTTTTGGTTTCATTCATATTTTTTTTATGAAGATACACTTTCCTGAATGGTTAATAAACGGCGCACCAGCAGTACACCCGTACTAGTTGGCATAAAATCGACCCCAGTGTGGTCCATAGCATAAGCCCAGCAACTCCTATCCCTACCTCCACGTGGTACCGACTGGGATACGAGCAAACAAGGGAAGATCGGTGAATCGGTGGGAACTTGGTCGTATACTGACAGCTTGCCTGAGCGTCTGTTACCCAGGTCAGGGGCGGCTCAAACAGCGACTGATCCGGAGCGGACGGCTGAACTATGAAATGCGGTGTCTCGCCAGCTACACCCAAGACGGCGGCCCCGTCGCGAGACTAGGCATCGCAGCCCTAGTAAGGCAGCATGCTGAAAAAACCGGCTCGCGCGGGGATTTTGGCCAGAGAGCTACGGAAGGCAAATGTGGAGGTAGCAGCCCTCTTGTGCGTTGGCCTAAAACCGGAGAATTCCGAAATGAATTCCGGGCCGGATCAACCGCGCGGGCACATCTTTCAAGTATCACATCTACTACAGTGGCGGCGATAGAGCGGAACGGGGCGTCGGTTTCGTGCTACTTGGAAACCAAATGAAGCGTGTTATTAGGTGGAGGCCTATTAATGACCGTCTATGCGTATTGAGGATCAAGGCAGATTCTTCAATTACAGCCTTATCAACGTGTACGCGCCGACAAACGATGGAACCGATGACGTAAAGGAGGAGTTCTATGAGCTTCTCGAGAAAAGGTATGGAGAGTGCCCACAGCACGATACAAAGATCGTCATCGGAGATACGAACGCACAAGTCGGACGAGAGGAGTTCTTTCGTCTCGTTATTGGTAGGGAAAGCCTTCACTCTACCACCAACGACAACGGCTTGAGGTTAGTAAACTTCGCCGCGGCCAGGGGAATGGCCATCTGTAGTACCCATTTTGCACGTCTGAACATTCGGAAGCACACCTGGAAACACCCCAATGAAGAGGCCTGCTCCCAGATCGACCACATGCTGATCGACGGCCGGCACTTTTCAGACGTCATAGATGTGCGGTCCTTTCGAGGGCCAAACATCGACTCGGATCTCTATCTCGTGGTAGACAAGATTCGCGCCCGGATGTCCAATGTATTTAAATCGAGATCGGCGAGGAAGATACATCTGGATATCCAGAGGTTATCAGCGGAAGGAGTTGCTGCAGAGTATACTCGAGAAGTTGATAGACGGATCGGTGAAGCAACTGGAGTGAACCTGAACGAGCAGTGGAAGCACATCCATGGTGCGGTCAGCGAAACAGCGCGAGAAGTGATAGGTATGACAACGGGAACCACGCGTAGTGGGTGGTTCGATGTTGAGAGCCTAGAGCTGACGGAGGAGAAGAACCGAGCCTACGCCAACACGTTAGTAGCAGCTAATCGTGTAACGCGTCAGATGCGGGAGAAATACCGGGAGGCAAGAGCTGCCGAAAAGAGGCTTCATCGCCGTAAGAAACGTGAGCACTACAATCGCGTCCTCGCGGAGGCGGAGAATTGCTTCACCAGGCACTACACGAGACGCTTCTATAGAACGATCAACGGAATCAGGAACCCGACTGTGCCAGTACCTGCCATGTGCAATGACAGGGAGGGGAACCTGATTACCGATCAATCGCAGGTGGCCAGACGTTGGAAGCAACATTTTGAAGTGGTGTTGAACGGCGAGGAAGGGAGGAGAGTCGTCGAGGGGAACAGGATAGAAATCGGGGAGGACGGACAAGCTGTGGACCCACCAACATTGGACGAGGTGAAGAATGCTTGCAAAGAGCTAAAAAACAACAAAGCCGCTGGGAAGGACGGCTTACCGGCCGAACTTTCAAAGTTGGGAGCGAGCGGCTGTGTAGTGCAATTCACCAGATTATCCTAAGGGTATGGTCTGAGGAACAACTACCTACGGACTGGTTGGAAGGACTCATATGCCCTATCTACAAGAAGGGACATAGGCTCGACTGTAGTAATTATAGAGGCATAACCCTCCTCAATTCCGCTTACAAAATTCTCTCCCGTATCCTGTTCCAGCGACTGAGGCCGTTGCAGGAAGCCTTTGTTGGAGAATACCAATGCGGTTTTCGAGTGGGGCGATCTACAACGGACCAGATGTTCACCTTGAGACAGGTTCTCGACAAGTTTCGAGAACACAACTTGCAGACGCATCATCTGTTCATAGACTTTAAGGCGGCGTACGACACAGTGAAACGCAACGAGCTTTGGCGAATAATGCTAGAACATGGTTTCCCAACAAAACTAATTAAACTGTTACGTGCGACGCTTGACCGTTTCACATCATGCGTCAGGACAGCGGGCGAATTTTCGGACGCGTTTGTGACGTTGGATGGTCTGAAGCAAGGTGACGGGCTCTCGAACTTGCTGTTCAACATAGCTTTGGAAGGTACAATACGAAGGGCAGGTGTGCAGAGGAGTGGCACCATCATCACTAAGTCTCACATGCTTCTGGGCTTTGCGGACGACATTGATATTATTGGTGTTAACAGTAGAGCAGTTGAGGAGGCCTTTACGGCTCTCAAAAGGGAAGCTGCGAGAATTGGACTCACCATAAACACTGCCAAAACAAGGTATATGGTGGCTGGCAGGGAGCGTGATAGTTCTGCGGGTGTTGGTGCTGCGGTGGAGATGGATGGGGATACTTTCGAAGTGGTCGACGAATTTGTTCATCTTGGTACTCTCGTGACATTTGACAACGAGGTGAGCAGCGAGGTGAAGTGACGGATTGCGGCGGCGAATAGGGCTTATTACGGATTGCGTAGCCAGTTTAGGTCCCGTAGCCAGTTTAGGTTCCGTAGCCTACAGATTGCGCTCTATAGGACTC
Organism: Wyeomyia smithii; assembly: GCF_029784165.1. Taxonomy (NCBI): domain Eukaryota; kingdom Metazoa; phylum Arthropoda; class Insecta; order Diptera; family Culicidae; genus Wyeomyia; species Wyeomyia smithii. Next base: position 114,395,247 of record NC_073695.1, on the reverse strand, counting down.
CGATCCTCCCGGTGGCGCTCTACGGACATGAATCGTGGAGTGGAAGGAGGCCGATCGACGAGCGCTTGGGGTCTTCGAGCGTAGAATCCTGCGATCAATACTCGGAGGCAAACTAGAGAACGGGGTGTGGCGCAGTATAGAAACAGTATACAAACACGCTAATATTGTCAAGCTGATGAAACACGGCAGGTTACAGTGGGCTGGCCATGTAGCACGGATGGCGAATGAGCGACCGGCAAAGATAATATTTAGTAGAGAACCGGATAGAGGCCGACTATTTCGAGACAGACCGCGCACGCGCTGGATATTTGCTGTAGACTAGGATGCCAGAGCAGCGGGTGTAAGGGGAGACTGGAGAGTAGCAGCCCAAGACCGAGTTTTGTGGAGACGTATTCTGGATTCGGCATAGGATCTTAATGATCTGTCGCCATAAAAGTAATGTGAAGTAAGTACACTTTCCTGGATCGGCTCGATAGTGACCTCCGAGTCGAACGTTGAAGAGCTACAGAGCCTCGGATCCAGACGCATGACATCACGTGACTCCGCAGTGCTCGCTCGTCGATTGTTCATGGAGACTTCTATCGACTGGGCACTGTGCTCTTTTAAGCGAGCTTGAGAGCTCAGCGCATCCGTTTTGCTTTTACGGGACTTTTGCTTCATCGAAGTTCAACTTCTTCGGAAGTTACCTCTTAACTCCATACCAGGTATGGAGTACCAATCCCACAACGGTCACTGGTTTCATTAAGTACCGAATTGGTGCACAGGTTTACCACCAACTAGCTTAACTCCATCAATGAGCTCGAGCATCTAACGGGGCCAGCCATAAAAAACAAACATTCTTGTCGCAGTGGTACTTTTACCCAATGTCCCTCAGGCATACAAAAAAATAGACTCCGTTCTTCTTGTCTACATCATGGTTCAAGTTCAGAGGTTTGGTTATCAATTCAGATGTGTGCCAGAACGAATGTTCAAAGAAAATTTTGATTTCATTTCTTCACTTGGATGGATGGTATGTGTTTTAGCCAGGTAAAGTATCATCACATTACGGCAATAAACACAAACATTCCTGAACAACCATTCGACCCCATTTGCACCCAATCGTGATACCGTAGACCAACGGTTCTCAACCTGTACCCCTGGGGGTACTCGAAAGCCTTCAGGGGGTACGCGAAAGAAAAATCAGTAATGGCGGACAAAGCAATTTTTCTCTATAATACTTCATTTGATCAATCTAGCCCCTAAAACATGACTGTAGCAATCAAACAAGCTACAGTTTGATTTGGAACCTTAACTAGACTGCCACAATATGATCTACCATTACTCTCTCCCACTCGGCAAGAACATTCCAAGTACAATCGATATGAAAAATATCGCCAAGGGGTACGCCAAGGTACCGCTGCCGTAGACAGACGTCCAAGCTAAATTCCAAACTTGTGTGAAGTCTAATCGTAGAAATTTCATTTCATATATCTACTATATTTATTTATTTAGTGATATGTACATTTATCGAACCACTACAAAAATAACACGATTCTGTGTAATAAAGGATATTTTATTCGTTGTAAAATTCATCCAATTCCGTTGAATAATTTTCGACAAAAAATGGTCAAAATAGTAATGCTTAGAACTACCAATTATAAAAATAACTCGCTTTCCCAAACTTACAGAGACAATGCCTTACTGTCCTTAATTCTTGTCAAAAACAAGAGTTAGCAAATTTTTGCTCGTCAAATAAAGAAGGAGTTTGCGCTTTCAGTTTTTCTACTGGTTATTTTTCCAACCTGCCGTCATGCATAAAACATTTCCTTGGCGTTCATAATGTTACCCATTATCGTTTAGGGCTAGCTTTTTTTCACTGCTATCTTCTGCGGAGACTGCATCGAGCGTCACTGCTTGGTTGCTATTTGTGTGTGTATATACTCGACTTTGGCCATTAGGCCGTCGGCGCCTCTAACGACGAACTCGAGAATAGAGCGAGTACAATTTGCAACGATCAACGATATTGGCGGAAATCACCGGACGGAAGCAGCCGGGAAAATAAGAATCAGCAGTTCAAACGTGTAGGGTGGCACAATTTTCCATCGGTTTTAAATTTTTTCATGTCATGACTTTTTATTCGCTGCAGGGTATTGTTGCAGGTGGAAATTGTTCATGCTTGATTTATTCTATTACATTAAATTTTTAATTCCGCTTCCATCTTGCAGTACGATTGCATTGCAGTGGTGCAATATCTTATAAAATTTAAATAACACCACTGTTGTTAATTCGTTTCGAAACTCTTAGCAAATCTTTGAAACCGATAATAAATGGAATGAATAAGGAAAGCATTTTTTTCGAGTGTAGCTATTTTTCCACCAGCTGTCGGGTTTTAATAATTGCGATTATCGCTATGGTAAAGCTAGTAAACATTGGTATGGAAAAATCCTTCTTCCAACAAGCGAATTTGATTATCACAAAAACACGCATATATGCTCACATTTTACAATACTATTATATAAAATAGTAGGTAAATGGAAAAAATCATCCAGCCGAGAGCGTAATGAGCATAAGTTGAGCGCAACGACGCAAATGACGAAAGACAGGAAATAGCAACGGCAGCATGATGAAAGGATGTGATCAACAGTCACATCGAGCGAAACCTATCACATCTTATTTTGTTTGTTGGATAACGGCGTATGATGCTTTACAGCAAAAATTATTGGCATGTCTCGCAGACAGCCCGGAGGCTATGAGGCCGCTTTTCCCATCCACGAGCGTCAGTTCGTTTGGATGTAGTTGGTCGTTTTACGGGCTGCTATTGGGCTGTGGAAAGTTCATTGCGAAGCTCCTCGATGGAGTGCCGGTTAACGGGTGCAGTAAATAAAGTCGATTTGAATTAGCGTCAGTCAATTGAGTTTTGGAAAATTCATCATGTCAGTAATTACGATGAAATGGGGGTTGCAAAATACGAGACGAAAGAAGGGAGACACAGAGTTGTGAACTGATTGAATTTAGTTGGGATAAATGATTATTTTGTAATTGATTAACTATCATGACGGACTTGAATGTATTGAACTTTTCAATTTATTATTTTGTTGACAGTAGTTTGGCTTTTTGAAATCTTATGATGTTACTAAGGCTTAAACATTTGTTTGATTATTCTCAAGAAAAAAAAAAACAGAGATATACGTCGACTGCAGTGATCAGTATTCAGTGAGACTAGTAAAAAGTCATCCAGCCTCATTTTTGCAAAATATTTACATTATTTTCTTGAACATTGTTATCTTCATGCTATGTGGTACCCTATATGACTCTGTTAGAAAAGAACGAATATCAAATTTCCCTCTAAATGACACTAGACCCATGAAGAGGGTGCATCGTACGGCGTCGCTGTTCTTTTCTGACATTTTCTGCAAACATGTAAGAAAACCACGCAAACATCGTTCACCATGGATTGAACAACACGCTGCTGAAAGCTTGATAGATTTTTTCCATGGGGAAAGTTTCGCCGAAAGCCAGCGGAATATATACTCAGGGCCGTTCACCACCGCCTGAAGGATCAATACTGCGATAAATCTTCTGGAACGAAAAATTAATAGAATATGCCATCGTGCATTTTCATTTTATTAGATTGGATGTTTCTCCGTCAACGATTCTGAAGCGGAAAGATGTACCTGTGTATTCTACATCGGTGGAGCTGTTTCATGAGAACCAAAGATTTTAATATGTCTAGTTTTCGATATTTTTTTGTTAAATTATAAAATTACAAAATACTATTCCGGACTACTTCGTGATAAGGGCGAATCCTTGCTTGTTTTCCTATCTAGTTTCGCCCTAATCACGAAGTAGTCTGGAATTGTTGTTTTACCTCTCCCACCATTATATTTTCTCGAATCAGTTGAAATTAATTCGAATAAAACTTTTTAAATTTTTTTTGAAGTTTTTGTCATATATGATATTTTTGACTTGTTTAATATTTCTGGATTTTTTGACATACTTTATATTTTGAGTATATATTTTGGTATATATTTAATTGACATTATGTAAATTTGCGATATTTCAAATTGGTTTTTACAATTTTGACATGTTTCACATTTATAAAATATTCGGGATATTTGTTTAGTTTAAAGTTTTTAGCATTTCACAAGAAAGGGTCAGTCTGTCCGGAATTTATCTGCCTTTTTTTGAAAACCGGAAAATCACCCAAGGGGGGGGGGGGTAGGGTTTTGTGAAATTTCGGTTTTCGAAATTTTTTTTTGATGCCAAATGACTTAAAAATGCATGAAACGTCGAGAATTGGTGTCATCTGAAAAAAAATTTTGGGACTCTTTTTTTCAATTGTGGAAGGCGGGCTCAAAATGATTAGAATTTATCTTTTGTAATTGATCACTAGTCTCTCGAAATAGCTTGTATAATGATATACACTATAACTAGCATCGAATACATTATGTTTCATTAGGGTGGTTCATTTATTCGGCATAGGGTGGTTCATAATATTGTGAAAAATGAGTACAAAATAAAAAAACAGCACTTCGGTTCGTTTGATTTGTGTGACGTCTTCGAGAAAGTTGTAGATAATAATTCTGTCTTTCCAAAAAAATTACACTTGAAAAATTATTTGATTATTAAATTTAAGAAAAATTTAAAATTAATTATTCAAAAGGGCTCATTTTTCAAAAACTTGATTTTTTAATAAAACACAAACAAAAGATTACCAAAACAATGAATCCAGTCCGATCATTTAGAAATCAAGAAAAATAAGTTATCATTTTTCGAAAAAATAAAAATTTGAAAAAAAAAGATATATATTTTCAATTTTTTTAAAGGCTTTCATTTGGAAGGACAAAATATTATTTACAACTTTGCCGAAGACACTATGCCGTTTCGACTGTAGACATATTTTTAATTTCCAATAGAGCACTCAATGAGGAATTCAGAATATTTCTACAGTTAAAACGGTTTATTTGATTGGCATAGTGTATCTGGCAAAGTTGTAAATAATAAATGTACCCTGTGAAAAAAAAAACAAATTAAAAAAAAATTATAACTTTTTTTTCTGATTTCCCCATGGCCGGCTTCGTTGTACAGGTAAACTTTCGTAGTTTTTATACAAAAATCAGTTTTTTTAAATGGGATGTTTTGGATAATTAACTTATATCTTTCTTTTTTTTTATTTTTAATTAATAATTTCTTTTTAGAGTGTAAATTTTTTTTTTTTGAAAAACAAAACCGCGTCACACCGCGCAAACGAATCGCGCTGGCTCTGAAAATATTTGTAATCATCAATACCTATCCGAAATAGCATTTTCAATAGCTTTTCAAAAATGAGTTGTGTTTCAAAATATTGAACCAAAAGCACAACATGGCATCTTTTGCCTATAAAAACGTTTATGCAAAGTTTCAGCCAATGGGCACGTCCACGTTCTGATGATGTAAACTTGACAGAAAATATATGGTCGAACTGTCAAAACGACGCAAACCCAGAAACAACGAGTCAATTGTGTTGCGTACAATATAACATCGATACAGTCTTTTGTCTGATTATATAAGCCAGAGCACTGTGTGTTCAATCAAGTGTTGGCAAAGGACATTATTGTGGTAAATAAAACGAATAAATTGTCTGGTACAACATTCGAAAGTACAAGTACAAGTGTCTTAGAGAGTAAATTTTTCGAACAAAATAAAATAAAACATATTCCATCAGTTTTCACCGTTTCATGAGACACAATCTTAATTTTGGTTGAGATATTTTTTTTTGCACAGAGTAGTTTTTTGATACATTCTGTAAATTTGTTTTGTAATTTCTTGCTATTTTACGTATAATTTTTCCAATTCAACGTTGCCACCCTAACGACAATGATATAACAAATATTATATTTTCAGGAATTTTTCTATTGGTATTCAGTGAAAAGTGATTTTTTTCATTTTATACTCATTTTTACACAATATTTTGAACGACCCTATGTCGAATAAATGAATCACCCTAATGAAACATAATATATTCGATGTATATCATTATCCAAGCTGTTTCAAGAGACTAGTGATTAATTTCAAAAGATAAAATCTAAAAATTTTGAACTCCGCCTTCCACAATTGAAAAAACGACTAAGTCCCAGAAAGCAGATTTTTGCAAAAAAATATTTTTTTTCTGATGACACCAATTCTCGACGTTTTTTAAGTCAAATTCGTCGCAATTTTAAGTCATTTGGCATCAAAAAAAAATTTCGAAAACCGAAATTTCACGTACCAACCCCCCCCCCCCCTTGGGTAATTTTTCGGTTTTCGAAAAGGCCAAACTTCAATAGCTTTGCGCCACTCCATTTTAAGTCCGATTGAGCTGCAATTTTGCACAGGGTGTTTTTTCGAGCAGGTGAACATTTTGTATAGGTTTTTTTTTTGAAATTTTTTGGTCACTTTTTTTCCATACGATGATTGGCGCCTTACTATATATGGTGTTTTTGGCTGTTTTCTAGGAAACGGAATTCACCGTTTTGAGTTTTAAAATGGCTTTCCGATTTGTGAACATCATCCTGGTTACTGAAATATCCATATTGGTTCTTTTGGACCGTTTTCCAGAAACCGGAAGTCACCATCTTGAATTTCAGATAGGCGTCTGGGGCCGTTTTCTGGCTTGTTGATCTCATCCCGGTTTTGAAAGTATCCATATTTGATAGTATTTGATCTTGTTGTCAGCGCTGATTTGTCGGAATTTGCGTTTAAAACAAGGCACTAAACTTTTCAACAGTTAGTATAATGAAATTATAATGTTTAGAACGCTTAGTTAATTTCACAATAGGTGCTGCAAAATGAAGGAAATTCGTTAAAAACTGACGGAGTTATAAGCATTAGAAATTGGACAATTTTCGTGACGCTCTCGATGTTTTCGGTATTTCAATCTGCACCTTTAAGACAGAATACCGCCGTAGGAAAAAAAAGAAAAAAAAGTAGATCAATTATTTCAAAAAGATTTTATTTCAAAAATCGTTCAAAAAAACTACTGTCTGATTATAAAAAAATAGAAGCAAAAAAGTAATTAAACGATTGTCCGCCAGGAGATCTGCGCACACATGAATACTGCAAAGTCAAAAAATGGCATGTCTCTGACGAGCCAAGCTTGTTGGATCAGCGACATTTTTCATTTTTGACATGGAAGCTAGTCATTTGAAAAGGCAAAAATCAGGAACCCTAAGAAGACTAACTGGTCCTCGTTTAAGGAGCACTTATTCAACTCCCGGTACGCACTTTCATCGAGCTGGACATTGCTGCACGCGATGCAGGATCTCTGATGTCTACATGGCCAACTATCCTCTAGAGAAAAGTTTTGTGTGTCGCAATACCGCCGTGTGGCCAGGCGCTTTTTCGACAGTCCCACTGGAATGAATACTGAGCGTCACTCAATAAGTATAACGCTGAGCTACGCAAGGCTTAAAGCATTTGAGGATCAAGTTCTGCGAGGACATTCAAGTGATGCCCGAAGCCACACGACTCCAGAAAGCGATGTCTATGGACCACACCAATGAATCACTGCAGTTTCTTCTGGACACATACTTCCTCGGGTCAATATACACAAACGAACAACTGACACGGGAGCAACAATAACTGAGGATAAAGCATATGGGTCATTCCATACGAAGTGTACATGCCACTTGGACACGACCATCACAGATTTTGCTCAAAGTTGGGGGAATTATTCATCTACTGTCTCTTTGGAAAAATCCCAATTTTGGTATCGATTGGAATACCCCCCGCTCTCAAGGACCCCCCTCTTTATTGCAAAGTCACGCAGTTTTTGTCAAAAATCGCTTTTTTCCCTTTTTTCTTACAATTCATAGACGTAATATGTCCGAAAAAAACTGAAAATATATAAGTTTTGACCGGAAGTGTTGCCAGATAAATTATTTTTGTATTTGAAAACTAAATTTTTATTTTTCAGTAAATGCAGCCATTTTTATTTTAAATTTGATAATTTCATCATGTTCCGTGGAACTTTCACATAAGAAACAACTATCATCCCGAGGTAATATGAGCCAATCTCGAGATATAACATTTTTACGAAAAAAGTTGTAAACTTCGTAATTATTTTGTTTTATAATTTATAGACGTAAAACACCCGAGAAATAGTGATAGTTGAATTTTGAAGAAAATGAACCAAGGAATCCAGAAAAAATATCGTTTTTGACCAGAAGTGTTGCCAGATAGATTATTTTTGTATTTTAAAATTAAATTTGCATTTTTTGGCCAATGCAACTAATTTTATTTAAAATTTGATGGTTTCATCGTATTTCTCGGAAAATTTCACGTAAGAAGCATTTATCACTATCATCACTTAAGCACTTATATAACATTTTTGCGAAAAATAATTACGAAATTCAGAACTATTTTCGTAAAAAAGCTATATCTCGAGATTGGCTTATATTACCTCGGGGTGATAGTTGTTTCTTGTGTAAAATTTTCCAAGGAACACGATGAAATTATCAAATTTCAAATAAAAATGGCTGCATTTGTCGAAAAATGTAAATTTTGTTTAAAAAAACAAAAATAATCCATCTGGCAACACTTCCGGTAAAAAATAATATTTTTTCTGGATTCCTTGGTTCATTTTCTTCAAAAAATCATCTATCACTAGTTAGGAGTTAGGAGTTAGGTTAGGTAACGCTCCATTTCAAAAACCTGAATGAAATTACCGAGGGCATGAACTGGGGGGTAGACGACAGCTACACGAATAGCGATCACCAATCGGCCCGCTATGAGGTAGGCGTGCGGAAGCAAGCAGTGAGTAGGGCCAATATTCCATCCTTCTACGGCTTGCATTTCGATGCAGATGTTTTTGGACAGGCCATTAGATGGAAGCACGAAGGGGGTGAACCACACCCGGGTGCGGACCATCTAAATTCGATGTTGTCATGGGCGCGCGACGCTACGATGCCTAGGTCTCGTCCGGAGAGGGTAGACCACCAGCAAAGAGCAGAACAAGAGCAAAGAGAGAACGCGGTGCCGCATTCAGATCCGCTAAGGCAACGCTTAAGAGCGCAATCAGAGCCAGTAAACGAGCCTGTTTCGAACGACTCTGCGCCTGTACCAATTCGAACCCGTGGGGTGACGCCCACAGGATTGTTATGACCAAGACTAGAGGTGCGCTGAACAATCACCAGCGATGCTAGAAACGATCATTCAAGGCCTCTTCCCAAGCCACGAACCAAGTCCCTGGCCTCCGGCTGACGAGTCACCACCAACCGTGAGTGACGGCAGTCGTGCAGAGGCAGACGATGCGGTAAGGGTGACAGAGGATGCCTTGACGACTGCCTCTTCCCGGACGTGTGGAAGCGCCAGAGGCTGGTGCTGTTGCCGAAGGTCGGGAAACCACCAGGTGACCTATCGGCATACAGACCAATCTGCTTGCTGGACACGGCGAGCAAGGTACTTGAGAGGGTTATCCTCAATAGACTGGTGAAATATACAGAAAGTGAGAACGGTCTATCAAGCCAGTTCGGTTTTCGAAAAGGTAAGTCCATGGTGAACGCAATCCTCTCCGTCACTAGAACGGCTGAGGTTGCAATCCACCGTAAAAGGAGGGGCATTCGTTATTGCGCGATCGTCACGCTCGACGTGAAGAACGCGTTTAACAGTGCCAGCTGAGACTCCATAGCATTAGCGCTACAGAGTCTTAGAGTGCCGACGCCGTTGTACAAGATTCTGGGTAACTACTTTCAGAATCGAGTGCTAGTGTACAACACAGACGAGGGTCAGAAAAGCGTCAAAGTCACCGCAGGTGTACCGCAAGGTTCCATCCTGGGTCCAGTATTATGGAATGCCATGTATGACGACGTGTTAAAACTAACAGTCTCTCCAGGGGTGGTGATTGTGCGCTTCGTCGACGATATAACCTTTTATGGTCTATGGCGAGTCAATTAAAGAGGTGAAGTTAAAGGCCGCGCTATCCATACGCGTAGTGGAAGACTGCATGCACTCCAGGAAACCGGAGCTAGCACACCATAAGACAGAGGTTATTGTTGAAAATAACAGAAAGTCGGAACAGGAGACATCGATCAGTGCTGGTGCATGCACTATCGCCTCAAAATGCTCCTTGAAGCTTCTGGGGGTTATAATCGATGACAAGCTCACATTCTAATACTTTGTTGTTCAATCTTGCTCTTGAAACAAGACTGTAGCAATCATTGTTTGATCATAGTTCAATTTGAAACCTTAACTAGACTTCCACTCTCTCCCACTCTGCGAGAACATTCCAAGCTAGGGGGTACAATCGATATGAAAAATATTGCCAAGGGGTACGCGGACAAAAAAAGGTTGAGAACCGCTGCTACAGGATGAAGCATGATTCTTCAAATTAGTTCTACTATAAAACCATTTTACAAGAAACCAATGGCTGATAGTTATTTCAGCACCAGAAATTGGAAAATAACTATCAATCCAGCGAATTGATAGAATTTTGAACAGAGACTTCAGTCAAGCAAGCGTAGAGTAGTTGATATTTTAACGAACGAGAGGGTCACACCGCTATCGGCACGGTAAAAAGTTTTTGTCAGAGAATACTGTATGAGAGATGGAAGAGAATGAAATAGCTGGAAATATTGTACTCTGAATGCTCTTATTATTCGCCTTCACACAGTTCTGTCACTTTTTCCGAACTCTGGAGCGGCACTATCCCGCATGATGGCAAACAGTTTAGCGGTCCGTAGCAGCAGGCGCAAAGTCCTTGCTAGCGTGACTACGTCCATACTCAGGTATGGAGGGCTAGTGTGGTCCAAGGTTTTGGGTACCTCGTGCCATCGTGGCAAACTCGAGAATACGTACAGGCTAATGTGCCTAAGGGTCGCGTGCGCATACCGAACAGTGCCGTACGAGGCGGTTCGTGTTCTGGTTGGCATGATGCCCATCAGCATCATCGTCAAAGAGGATGTAGAGTGCTTCGACCAACGCGACACGAGGGGTATACGCAACACCATACGGTCATCTTCAATGGCTAGGTGGCAGCGGGAGATTCATTCCAGAGTTAGCATGCTGGATTAATAGGCACAATGGGGAAGTAAACTTCCATCTGACACAGATGCTGTTAGGAAGTACCTGCATAGGTTTGGGTACGCCGAGTATCGTATGTGCCCCGCTTGAACGGGTGCGGAAGAAAACGCGAAGCATGTGTTCTTCACTTGACCGCGTTTCAGGCGGATAAGGTACGAAATGCTGGCAATAAGTGGGACGGACACAACGGCAGAGAATATTGTGCGTAGGATGTGCGAGAATAGGGAAATCTGGGATGCGGTCATCAAGGCCGCATCACAGATCGTTAATATTTTGCAGGGCACCAATCGACGGGAAACCATCGACGTGCCCCAGTTAGTTAGCAGTTAACTAACTGGCCTGAATAGGCTGCTCTGCTACCCGTAGAGGTAAGTGCTAACAAGCACGACTGGCCCTCTCCCTGAAGTAATGCCTAACGGCGGTCCTGGGGAGACCAAGGGCTTTAGCTGTCCAGCTTAAGGTTGCTCAGCATGGGAAAAAGCAGGGTCCAACGGGGACCCAGGTGGCCACCCTCCGACTGGCGTCGGCGGATGCGAACCTGACAGTAATAGAAGGTAAGCTCAAGGTCGAATGGTCACTATGCCCTCTGGGTACGTTTGCTTCAGGTGCTTTGAGGGAGGACATAAGTCCTGGACTTGCTAGGGGCTTGATAGGAGACTGTTATGCAGGCGTTGCGGTGGTGCAGACCATAAAGCGATGGATTGCGGGGAGTCTTCCAAGTGCGTGGTATGTTCCGGCAGGCCCAAGGTGCCCAGCTGGCTGCGAAACCACGGGCGTCAGGGTCACGCAACTGAACCTGAACCAATCGGAGATTACGGTTGTGAACAACCGTAAATCGGAGCAACAGGGGGTGGTCAGAGTTGGAGAGTGCACCATACCTCAAAGTGATCTCTGATGCCCGTCTTCTTCATATGCCCACAGTCAAACCTGTTTTTGTGCGAGGGATGGGGAAGCAAATAAAGCCTTGGTGCTTGCTTCTGTTTATTTATACATAGACTTCGCAGCCGACTATTTAGTGTACAGGACAATTGCGGGGCTAGCGTTACGATCCTACTGACACTAACAGTCTCTCCCGAGCCGAGACTCGAACCTACGACGACTGGCTTGTTAGGCCAGCGTTGTACCCCGATACCATCTGGAGGATGCGAGGGATAGGGAACGCACAAAATAAATCGCATGGAAAAATCATTTGAAACTTCACGTGCAGCTATATAACAATGTTTCCACAACATTATTGAAAAAATATTTTTTTTGTGCGGTGGATAGGGTGTACAGGCATTAAAAAATAACTCGAAAGTTGATGATTCTGACTTAGAATAACCATAAGAACAATTTTAAAACATCTGATTGATAAACGTTATAAAAATTTTATTGAGTCTATTTATAATCAAGTCCAACCTCAATATGAGTACAGTTACGTTTCAACTATACCACGATAAAAAAAAAAATCACGTCATTTATTTGAAACATTTTTTTTTTCTTTTTTTTAGCTTAAGTATTTATGATAAATATTAGTAAATAATGAGTATGTGTGCCCAATCACAAATGGTGACTTCTCAACACTGTTAGAAATTTGTAATTTTAATTGTTAGGATTTGTTTGCTTTCGCAATTAGGACTTATCATTCGTAGGGATTTAAACCTACTTGTCAGAAAAGGGGAAGTAAACTTACAACTAACTTAATTGCTAACTTATTGGCTATAAAGAGAGCTTATCGTAGCAATTGAGGATTGCAACGATTTTTGTCGAAAATTGTTAATTATTTTATTTGACATAGCTTCTAATGGTTCAACACCAGTAAGTCTATGTAATTCGAGTGTACCAAACCAAGGAGGACGCTTCAAAATCATTTTCAGAATTTTATTCTGAATCCTTTGGAGCGTTTTCTTCCTTGTTGAACAGCAACTTGACCAGATCGGTACAGCATAAAGTATTGCTGGTCTAAAAATTTGTTTGTAAATCAAAAGTTTGTTCTTTAAACAAAGTTTAGAATTCCTGTTAATGAGAGGATATAAACATCTCGTATATTTGATGCACTTGGCTTGTATACTCTCAATGTGCTCTTTGAAAATAAGTTTTTTATCATAAATTAGTCCCAAGTACTTAACCTTGTCGGACCAACATAAAATAACCCCATTCATCTTGACAACGTGATTATTGTTTGGCTTGAGGAAAGAAGCCCTAGGCTTATGCGGAAAAATTATCATTTGAGTTTTAGAAGCATTGGGAGAGATTTTCCACTTTTGCAAGTAGGAAGAAAAAATATCTAAACTTTTCTGCAATCGACTGCATATGACACGAAGACTTTTTCCTTTTACGGAAATGCTTGTGTCATCGCAGAACAATGACTTTGTGCATCCTGGAGGCAAATCAGGAAGATCTGAAGTGAATATGTTGTACAGGACTGGACCCAAGACTGAACCTTGAGGTACACCTGCTCTGACAGGAAATCTATCAGATTTTGAATTCTGATAGACAACCTGCAGAGTTCGATCAGTAAGATAATTTTTTAAAATTTTGATTAGGAAAATTGGAAAATTAAAAGTTTGCAATTTCGCAATCAAACCTTTATGCCAAACACTGTCGAATGCTTTTTCTATGTCTAAAAGAGCAGCTCCAGTGGAATAACCTTCAGATTTGTTAGCTCGTATCATATTAGTAACTCTGAGCAATTGATGAGTTGTGGAATGCCCATGGCGAAATCCAAACTGTTCATTTGCAAAAATTGAATTTTCGTTGATGTGTGACATCATTCTGTTAAGAATAATTCTCTCAAACAGTTTACTTATTGAAGAAAGCAAACTGATTGGTCGATAACTTGAAACTTCAGCTGGGTTCTTATCCGGTTTTAAAATGGGAGTAATTTTTGCATTTTTCCATAATTTGGGAAAATATGCAATTTTGAAGCAGCAATTGAAAATTTTCACTAAAAATTCCATTGTGCTCTCAGGGAGATGTTTGATTAGTATATTAAAGATTCCATCGTCACCAGGTGCTTTCATATTTTTGAAATTTTTAATAATTGATTTAATCTCATTCAAGTTAGTTTCAATTATTTCTGCAGGTAAAAAATTCTGGGAAGAAATTAAATCAAATTGACGTGTGACTTCATTTTCAATTGGACTCACAAAATTCAAATTTGAGTTATGAACACTCTCAAACTGCTGAGCAAGTCTTTGAGCCTTTTGTTCATTGGATACAAGAAAACGTTCACCATCTTTTAAAACTGGAATAGGCTTTGAAGGTGTCTTAAGAATCTTCGACAGCTTCCAAAATGGTTTTGAATATGGTTTCAATTTTTCAACTTTAGTCTCAAAATTTTGATTTCTCAGAAGAGTAAATCTATGTTTAATCTCTTTCTGTAAATCTTTATAAATAGTTTTAAAAACAGGGTCACGAGAACGTTGATATTGACGTCTGCGGACATTTTTCAAACGAATTAGAAGTTGAAGATTTTCGTCAATTATTGATGAATCAAATTTCACTTGAGCCTTTGGAACAGAAGAATTCCTGGCATCAACAATTGCACATTTTAATGCTTCCAAAGCGGAATCAATATTCACTTCGTTTTGCAAATCAAGCTCATTATTGAAATTTCTCTCAATATGAGTTTTGTATCTTTCCCAATTAGCCTTGTTATAATTAAAAACAGAGCTCATAGGGTTTAAAACTGATTCATGTGATAAAGAAAAAGTTATTGGAAGATGGTCAGAATCAAAGTCAGCATGTGTGATCAAATCACTACATACATGACTTTGATCTGTCAGCACCAAATCAATTGTTGAAGGGTTTCTTACAGAAGAAAAGCATGTAGGACTATTCGGAGACAAAATAGAATAGTATCCTGAAGAACAATCATTGAATAAAATTTTGCCATTGGAATTACTTTGAGAATTATTCCATGAACGATGTTCAGCGTTAAAATCGCCGATTATGAAAAATTTCGAACGGTTTCTGGTGAGTTTTTGTAAATCACCTTTAAAATAATTTTTGAGCTCGCGTGTGCATTGAAATGGTAAATATGCTGCGGCAATAAATAAAATTCCAAGTTCAGTTTGAACTTCAATTCCCAAAGTTTCAATAACTTTCGTCTCAAGATGGGGAAGAGCACGATGTTTGATTCGGCGATGAATAACAATTGCAACTCCACCGCCGGAACCCTGAATCCTATCATATCTATGAACCACGTAATTGGGATCATATTTTAATTTTATGTTAGGTTTCAAAAATGTTTCAGTAATAATTGCAATATGCACATTATTTACTGTTAAAAAATTAAAAAGCTCATTCTCATTGGCCTTCAATGAGCGAGCATTCCAATTTAATATTTTAATTGTTTTATTTAAAATCATTGCTAAATTTTAAATTAGAAACAATTTCAATAGTAAAATTTGTGCCTATTTGAATGGCTTCAAACATTGATTTTGCCTGCAACATGGCGTTCATAAGATCGAACATTGCCTGTTGCAAAAAAGAAAGTTTACCTGCCGTAATAGGTCCCAGGCAGTTGACATTAGAAAAAATATTTTCGGCAGCAATATTAGCTGGAGTAATAGGTGTACAATTATTTTCTAGCGTGTTTTGCTTACCCATATTAACGGTCATTTTCGAACTACCAACACTAGGCGGTATAATGTTCGAACTACCTGTAACCTGTGCATAAGTTAAACGGGTATGCAAAGGAGTAGGTAAACTATGCGTCACTGGTACGCTTGGAGAATTTTGTTTTGAAGTTGGTTTTAATTGAGAAATTGAATTTTGTTTACCTTGCCTTGCCTTAACAATTACTAAACGGACTGGGCATTGATAAAAATTTGACATATGGTTGCCGTTACAATTCGCACAGCGAAAATTTTTACTCTCTTTCACAGGACATGTGTCCTTTTTGTGAGAAGAGTCTCCACAATTAAGACATTTTTGGTCCATGTTACAGAATTTGGAACCATGGCCATAACGTTGGCAAGTACGGCATTGGGTGATATGCTTTTCACCTCCGCCATACTTCCTATAAATTTTCCACTTTACACGCACATTATACAAAGCATGTGCTTTTTCAAAAAAATTTAAGTTGTTAACCTCATTGCGGTTAAAATGAATTAAATAATTAACAAGGGAAATTCCAGTTCTCTGACTGTTTTCGCCTCGTGATTTTTGTTTCATTAGAATTACTTGGGTAGGGGCTATGCCAAGTAATTTTGTTAAAGTAAGTTTGATCTCATCAACGGTTTGATCGTTGGTGAGACCTTTCAAGACAACCTTGAACGGCTTGGCGTTCTTGGTGTCATATGTAAAAAATTTGTACATCTTGTCAGTTAAATACTGAGCAAGACGATCACGACCCTTTACTGAGTCGGCGAATAAGCGGCATTCACCTCTACGGCCAATTTGATAGGTAACTTTAACGTCAGAAACAAACGTTGAAAGTTCCTTTTTGAATATATTAAATTCAGAAGAAATAGTTACCACAATAGGTGGAACTTTCTCCTTTTTTAAAGATTTCATATTTTGTATAGTTTCATTATTGGTAACTTCCATTTCACCAGCTTCTTGCTCAGGCAAAATATCAAAAGGATTGTCACTACAGACACTCGAAGTGTCAGAAAGAGATGCCTCTCTTTTCCTCCCCGCAGCGATGCGAGGTTTCTTTTTCCGTCCAGCCATTACAGGTGATACGAAAAAAGTTTAAACAAATGTTAAATTCAAAAGTAGGTAGTCTTGAGAAAGACTGATGGGAAATAACTTTCAGGTAGTCTTTAAAAGACACACTGACAAAACACAAACTTTGAAGCTATAGGCAGTCAAAGACCAGTCCACAAGCAACCGAAAAAACGTCTGATCTGTAGGACAGTTCAAGACGCACTGATTGATAAACGTTATTTTTTCAAACATACCTACTATTCTTTCCAACCGCTATCCTTCGTAGGCTAGCAGTACGTGACTTTTCCTCCGTAAAACTGGCTCAAATAGTAATTTTTGAGGCAAAATTTGTGTAATGCGGTGAAATTCATTCCAAGGATCGGAAAAACTAAATGACTGTAAATCTTGTCGGATGTGGTCCTTTTTCATATACCATGGAACGGGGTGTGCTCCAGTAAACCTCTATGGCTATTGGTGAAATTTCTATCGTCTACTCCATGAAATAAATTCGATAATTCTATAAAGTACTATGAGGTAAATTGGGGTGAAATTGATCACCATTGAAATCCATCCATATTCAGCGAAGCGTTATATTGCACGTGGCAAACATGTAGAATTGCGTTACATGGGGGTGGGTGGGTATTGAAATTTGCCAAATTCCGCGTTATGTAATATTTGAATGGTTCCTTAAGGATACGTTAACATTGCGTAGTGCTATAAGAGCAATATCTTTTGATCAGTATTTTTTATCACGAATTTTCAAGTGATCAATTTCACCCCACTGATCAATTTCACCGTATTCCATGGTACCGCACAAAAAAAATCGCACAAATAAAATAACCGCATGAAGAAAGTCACACAAAAAAAAAAAACGCCGCATAAAAACAGGTTTAACTTTAATCTAAATTCACAGGATTGGAAAAAAGCTATAATGTTTCATTTTTCCTCCAGTTTTAGCTCTATAAAAAAATCTGTCTTGCCATATTATTTTCATAAAAAAACCTTTCTTATGGAGACCGTAAAACATTGACTAAACATTGACGGCTGTCTGTAGAGCAATGCCAAATGTTCGGTTGGCTGAACATTCTTTTTCAAATATGTATTAAAAAGTCAGCTTTTTTTTTAATAAACATGAACATGTTTTTTTTACAGTGAATATGTTTCAGAAGGACAAAATAACAATTCACAGTTTTGCATAAGATCTAAGCCATGAACATATATTTTTTACAGTGAATATGTTCTCAGAAGGACAAAATAACAATTCACAATTTTGCATAAGACCTAAGCCATCACATCAGTTTAACAAACCGTTTAACCTCTAAAATGTTTTTGATTATCAATACTTTTTTTTTTTCATTCTGTGCCGAACACGCATCAGTATCGGACGTGTGATCGGTGATCGCTCCGATAGAATATAAAACAAAAGACGTGTGAACAAGTGTTGGCATTGTTTGCCTGGTCGAGTGAAATAAATCCGGGTTCAAGGTCGCGCCTTTGTGCAACTGTTTCGCATCGTGACTACCAGCTGGTGCGTAAGCCGATTTGGCTGCTGGCTGAATTGTGCTACAGCAGTGGACGAGACACAAAAGAGGAAAAAGAAGAAGCCATCAGTTGACAGTGAGTTGCATCGCTTTGTGGAGTGATCTCACACCTGGCTCGCTGCTGGTGGCTGTTTGGTGCTGCTGTATTGGTGCTGCTGGCTGTAACGGCTGCAACTTCGAACGATCGGACAACCAACCTTACTGGAAGGGAGAAGTAAAAAGGTACGTGCTCTTGTCGGCGCTAGAGCGCTAGACTTAGTGGGATGGATGTAGATCCCTCGCCTCCCGCGCTACCATCCCCGAACCCCTCTGACCCTGACTCTTCTGTTACCCCCTCCCCTGTTCATTCTTCAGTCCCCCCTCGCCCCAGGCTTTACCTAGACGGAGCCCAGGGCAGCTATACTGTCTATTTTCGGCCAAAGGCGGGACCGAAATCGAAACAGTTGAACCTCTTGCAGATTTCTAAAGACCTGACGAAGGAGTACAAGGGCGTGACCGAAATTTCCAAGGTCCGGCCTAACAAGCTCCGTGTCGTGGTCAGTAACCTGAAAGAGGCCAACGATATAGCTTGCTCTGAGCTCTTCACACGCGAGTATCGCGTTTACATACCCGCACGAGACGTGGAGAACGACGGTGTCATAACCGATTCGAGTCTGTCCGTCGAGTGTATACTGGCAAGTGCCAAAGGGTGCTTTAAAAACAAAACCTGTCCCGATGTAAAGGTGCTCGACTGCAAGCAATTGCGGGCAGCATCGATCATCGGTGGCAAAACAGTATACACCCCGTCAGACTCGTTTCGAGTTACGTTCGCCGGGTCAGCGCTACCAAGCCACGTCTCGATCCACCGGGTTCGTCTCCCTGTGCGATTATATGTGCCTCGCGTCATGAACTGCCTGAATTGTAAGCAGTTAGGCCACACCGCCGCCTACTGCTGCAATAAGGCACGTTATGGCAAGTGTGGGGAGAATCATGCGGATGATTCCTGCAGTAAAAATGCTGAAAAATGCATACACTGTGGGGAGAGTCAGCATGAGCTCTTGACATGTGCGGTGTACATGCAGCGCAGGGATAAAATAAAGAGGTCTCTCAAAGAGCGTTCGAAGCGTTCTTACGCTGAGATGCTGAAGAAGACCGTTACCACTTCTCCCATTACATCAAACCCTTATGATCTGTTGTCCTCTGATGAAACCGATTCTGACGATTCCCCAGCGGGAACATCTTACGCCAATCCTGGGGAGTCTAGAAAGAGGAAAAATATTTCCTCTCCTAAACTTCCCAGAAAAGGTCCTAAGATTTCTCAAAGTGAAATGAAAGTTACAAGCAAACCAAACAGTGCTGCGGAAAAACCGAAGCAAACTCCTCCTGGGCTTGCAAATTTAAAGTCCCAGAAGGAGTTCCCAGCACTGCCAGGAACATCTAAAACTCCAGTTGTTCCTTTTGCACATCCAGTTGATGAAACAAACTCTGGATTAGTGAAATTTTCTGACATTGTGGACTGGATTCTTGAAACTTTCAATGTACCCGATCCAATTAAAATTTTTCTTACAGCATTCCTCCCAACAGTTAGATCATTTTTGAAGCAGTTGACTGCCCAATGGCCCCTCCTTGCAGCGATTGTATCCTTCGATGCCTAATTCAACTGCGTATATGAAGGATTCTATCTCTGTCTTACAGTGGAATTCTAGAAGTATTTTACCAAAAATTGATTCGTTTAAAGTTTTGATAAATAAAAACAAATGCGATGCATTTTCCCTTTGTGAAACTTGGCTTACTTCAAATATTGATCTCAACTTCCATGATGTTAATATTATTCGCCTTGATCGAGACACCCCATATGGAGGAGTACTTTTAGGGATTAAAAAGTGCTATTCTTTCTATCGTATTAACCTCCCCTCGATTCCAGGCATCGAAGTTGTCGCATGTCAAATGACAATACAAGGTAAAGAGCTTTGTATTGCCTCAATATATATTCCTCCCAGAGCAGGTTGGGCAACGGCTGCTCTTTGATTTAATAGAACTTCTTCCCTCGCCACGTTTGATTTTGGGAGACTTCAACTCTCATGGCGTGGTTTGGGGTTCCCCTTACAATGATAACCGCTCCTCTTTAATCTATAACCTTTGCGATGACTTTGCGAACGGCGAAATGACACGTATCCCGAAACCTCCAGCGCACCCAAGCGCTTTGGATCTATCCTTATGTTCGACGTCGCTACGGTTGGATTGCGCATGGAGGGTAATCCTCGATCCTCACGGTAGCGACCATTTGCCTATTCTTATTTCAATTAATAACGGGTCAACTCGCATGCGACCAGTTGACATTCCGTATGACCTCACACGGAATGTCGATTGGAAGTTATACGAGGAAATGATTTCAAAAGCGGTCGATTCGATTCAACATCATCCACCACTTGAAGAATACAACCTCCTCGCGGGCTTGATTCTCGACGCCGCGTTGCAAGCCCAAACGAAGAAATATCCCGGCGTAACGATTAAAGAACGGCCTCCCACTCCGTGGTGGGACCAAGAGTGCTCCGATGTCTACACGCAAAGATCCGACGCGTTTTTGGCCTACCAGAAGGGAGGTATACCTGGCGACTATTTACGGTATTCGGAGCTTGATACCAAGCT
This sequence comes from Wyeomyia smithii, assembly GCF_029784165.1. Classification (NCBI taxonomy): domain Eukaryota; kingdom Metazoa; phylum Arthropoda; class Insecta; order Diptera; family Culicidae; genus Wyeomyia; species Wyeomyia smithii. The sequence goes on along the minus strand of NC_073695.1, from coordinate 114,374,425 downwards.
TAAAAGCTTGACTAAAGCAAAGAAACGCGGATATTGGCGAGGAGTCTTCAAGTAGGTGGATATTTGATTTTTCCAGGAAAGTATGTCCGGACTCTGTTCCTGAGCAAAATATTGTTCGTGATGCGTCTCCGGGCCACGACGCGATAGAATCACCTTTTACGATGGCAGAATTTTCAGTTGCCCTCCTGTCCTGTAACAATAACGCGCCTGGGTTAGATAGAATCAAATTCAACTTGTTGAAGAATCTACCCGGCAATGCCAAGAGGCGCTTGTTGAACTTGTTCAATAAGTTCCTGGAGCAAAATATTGTACCGCAGGATTGGAGGCAAGTGAAGGTGATCGCCATCCAAAAACCAGGGAAACCAGCTTCTGATCACAACTCTTATAGGCCGATTGCAATGCCATCCTGTATCCGAAAATTGATGGAAAAAATGATACTTCGTCGTTTAGACCATTGGGTCGAATCAAATGGCCTACTATCGGATACTCAATTTGGCTTCCGCCGTGCCAAAGGGACGAATGATTGTCTTGCGCTGCTTTCAACAGATATTCAGCTGGCGTATGCTCGCAAAGAACAAATGGCGTCTGCGTTCTTGGACATTAAGGGGGCTTTTGATTCCGTTTCTATTGACATTCTTTCGGGCAAACTTCACCGACAAGGATTTTCTCCAATTTTAAACAATTTTTTGCACAATTTGTTGTCCGAAAAGCACATGCGTTTTACGCACGGCGATTTGGCAACTTTTCGCATTAGCTACATGGGTCTTCCCCAGGGTTCATGTTTAAGCCCCCTCCTTTACAACTTTTATGTAAATGACATCGACGAATGTCTGGCAAATTCATGCACGATAAGACAACTTGCAGACGACAGTGTAATCTCTGTTACAGGAGCCAAAGCTGCCGATTTGCAAGGACCATTGCAAGATACCTTGGACAATTTGTCTGCTTGGGCTTTACAGCTAGGTATCGAATTCTCTCCGGAGAAGACTGAGATAGTAGTTTTTTCTAGGAAGCATGAACCTGCTCAGCTTCAAACACAATTAATGGGTAAAACGATTTCTCAGGTTTTGGTACACAAATATCTTGGTATCTGGTTCGACTCTTAAGGCACCTGGGGTTGTCACGTGAGGTATCTGATGAAAAAATGTCAACAAAGAGTGAATTTTCTTCGTACAATAACCGGACAATGGTGGGGAGCCCATCCAGGAGACCTTATAAGGCTTTACCAAACAACGATATTGTCTGTTATTGAATACGGGTGTTTCTGCTTCCGCTCCGCAGCAAACACACATCTGATCAAACTGGAGCGAATACAATATCGTTGTTTGCGTATCGCCTTAGGTTGCATGCAGTCGACCCATACGATGAGTTTGGAGGTCTTAGCTGGAGTACTACCATTGAAAAACCGCTTCTGGAGCCTGTCTTCTCGTATTCTTATCAAATGTGAGGTCTTGAACCGTCCTGTGATTGAAAATTTTGAAAGGTTAATCGAACTTAATTCTCAAACCCGTTTTTTGACATTGTATTTCCATCACATGTCCCAAAATATTAACCCTTCTTCGAATATTCCAAATCGTGTCGACTTATCAAATACTTCTGATTCTACTGTGTTTTTCGATACATCCATGATAGAAGAAACTCGTGGAATCCCGGATAATTTACGCGTGCAGCAGATCCCCAAAATTTTTTCCAATAAATATCGAAACATCAACTGCAACAATATGTTCTACACTGACGGATCACTTCTTGATGGGTCCACTGGCTTCGGTATTTTCAAAAACAATTTAACCGTCTCCCATAAGCTCGATAATCCTGCTTCTGTTTACGTCGCAGAATTGGCTGCAATTAGGTACACACTAGGGATTATCGAAAAAATGCCCACGGACCATTATTTCATCTTTACGGACAGTCTCAGTTCCATTGAGGCTCTCTGATCGATGAAAGATGTTAAGCACTCTCCGTATTTCCTGGGGAAAATACGGGAACATCTGAGTGCTTTATCCGAAAAATCTACTCAGATTATCTTAGCGTGGGTCCCTTCTCACTGCTCGATACCGGGCAATGAGAAAGGGGACTCTTTGGCTAAGGTGGGCGCAACAAACGGTGATATTTATGAAAGACCAATTGCTTTTAATGAATTTTTCGCACTTGTACGTCAGCATACGATCATCAGTTGGCAAAATGCTTGGACCAGAGGGGAATTGGGAAGGTGGTTACATTCCATAATCCCCAAAGTATCGACGAACCCGTGGTTCAAGGGGTTGGATGTAGGTCGGGATTTGATTTGCGTGATGTCCCGGCTTATGTCCAATCACTATAGATTTGACGCGCATCTCCGTCGTGTTGGGCTCGGGGAAAGTGGTATCTGTGCCTGTGGTGAGGGTTATCACGACATAGAGCATGTGGTTTGGTCATGCCCTGTACACCGTGACGCCAGGTCTAAATTAATAGCTTCCCTGCAGGCCGGAAGTAGGCAGCCGGCTGTTCCTGTTCGTGATGTCTTGGCGAGCCGTGACCTATCCTACATGTCCCTTATATACGTTTTCCTGAAATCCATCCACGCCCCAGTTTAATCCTATTCCCTTCCGCCTACATCCAACCAAACGACAAGAACACGTTAAGACCCCGGATCCGGAAACAGCAACTAGACCCGCACGATACTCTCAGGTCCCGAGGGAGACAACCCAATATGCCAGTCCGTAATATTTTGGCCCAGCAGCGGAACATATTCAATATGCTGCTTACCTATGGCGGTGGAAAACCATCAAACAACAAATCAGTGCTTTTAATGCAAAACATTCTAGCTTTAAGTTAGATTTAGTTTCAGCTCGTAGTCGGCAGCGAGGATAAAAAATTTGCTTTTAGTTATTAAGATACTTTAGAAAGTAAGCTACCAGATATAATTGGCGCCGTTAAACATTAAATTGTATTTGTGCCGTGTCAAATAAATTATAGATGAGGAAAAAAAATACTTTTTTTACACAAGCCATTTTTAAAAATTAGTCGTGATTCAAAATAAACTTCCAAAAGCAAAAAAAAAAAGTGCATCTTCAGCTTATAGCAACATCTGTGCAAAGTTTCAGTCAAATTAGGCATGGCTGAATGGAATCGTTGCCCTATGTTGTTTGGAATCAATTATTCGGAATTCAACGCGTGGTGTTATTAGTTTTTATTGTATGATTCGCAGCATACAAATTATACTATTGTTCGATTATATGCCGTTTAACTCAAAACTTTCAGTTCTTTTTGCGGCGATGATTTCCATTTCCTCTACAAATTCCATTCTCAGTTAGCAATAAATCAGAAGCGTTCACGTTCAGTGTTGGTGATCGGTTGGCTGAATGAAAAATAATGACTGTACAAAAACTAATTCACTAGCACTCAACAAACTACGAACAACAAATTCGAAACCAATATCGACGGCAAAAGTTGAAAAGTTACCACCCAAACCCGAGTCCCTTGTCGTAACTTACTTGATGTAGGGCTGATGAAGCGCCACTAGACTGGCGTGTATTCCTACGCTGACCGCTGCCAGATGAAAGTAGTCGAACAGTACCGGCAGATGGTAGTGCAATCCTCTGCCAGGATGAAAGTTGAGCTGCAAGGTTCGTGCGGATGCCAGACTCAGCCCGTTGCCGTTTATCTGTTCCCCGAACCAAAGCTCCAGGGTTAGCGAAAATTCTGCTCGTTCGATGGATTCTTTCAGATGTCGACTATCCACTGGAATTGAAAACGAATGAGGGAAAACATTGGATGATTTTTTTCAGGTATACAATATTCATAATATAGATGACATGGGAATAGACATTCTTTGTAAGGTTCCAAAAGTGATTATTTATTTAAATTATCAAAGTGATTGGTAACATATGTTTAACAACAATAAAATTTCAATACCAAATATGAAAAACTAACTTTTTTTTGTTGCGTTTAGGATTGCTAACATTTACACTTCATATTATTTCCGCGTATTTTAAATTTAATGTGACTACAGTGAATCAAACGCTATATTACACTATGTTTCTCATTTCACAGAGCATTATTAGCGACGGATGTTCGTTTGTTTGTGCTTCAGTGTTATCGAAAGGAACCGAGGTTTTCCATTTGATGTATAAGGTGAAAGTTCGCAACTGTTGCAGGAAGATTGAAGAATGAATAACTTTTTAAAACTGTTTTAGGAAGAGTTTCCGTTCTAGTACTACCTTTCACAAAAAGAGTGAAAGAGAGGGGGAGAGAGCCCGAAAGAAAGAGAGTAAAAGACCGACAACGTTGTTTTATTTATTCATGTTCGGATCTGGTAAAGAGCGATTTCAATTGCATGAAGAAATAACCGCAAATTTGCTGCTTCAGACGAGACAAAAGGGCAAAGGTTAAAAATTTTCTACCATCCAGGATCCTTCCATCCCACTGCATGTGTGTTTGTATACGTAGAACGATTTAGCTTGACTGGTGAAGTTTTCACTGTACTGTTTTGCTACTGCTCAAACGTTGTTGATGTTGTGGTTGCTAGATAGGGGAGGATTGTACAAAACGCACCAGTTAAGCATTTGCGCGAATTACCGCGCTTCAAATCATTCCAAAGCGACATTGAACGAGTAGGAAGATTGTAGGATCTATTTATTGCATGTTCATGACGAAGTTTAATTTAAAATACTCGATTTCATTGTCTTTTTTTGGTAAAAATTACCACTGCCGCCAAACAAGCCCGTGACCAAAACGCACCACAACAAAGGTCAGTATGCTCCAAAGCAGTAGGCTAATATGCCACTAGCAGATATCAGCACGCGAAGCCAGAAGCACTTGAAGTCTCGAAAGTAAAATCATAAATAATGGAACATGCTCTCAGTTGTCAAGCAATCTCCTGCGAGCTCTTCATAGTGCATTCTGCCCCAATTTTAGTTTTGTTTGTTTTTAGGTAAAAGTTGATGAAAGTTAGTGAAATAATTTGAAATACTCATAGTATTATAAACTCCAAAAGTGTAAAGGCTAGGGGAACCATAGTTTTTTGTATTATTTACTAGTCAGTTAATCATAAAAGCTTAAATAAAATTCATGAATAGTTACATGTTGGACAGAGCCACAGCCAATTGCACAGTTTTTCGAGTATTTTAGTCATTATGGCACACTTTTTCATTAAGAACTGTAGAGAAGCTGGGGTTTTATGAGAAAAGCGATGAATTTCGTCATAAAAAGCCACATGTGTAAGTATTTTGGGGAATTAATAGCGTAGGCCATCTTACCCAACTGGTGCGTCTTGTACGGTTCTCCCCTACCTACTCGAAATTTAATTTCTAACCACAAGAAGCATACACAATACATACTAGGTACAATGTTTAACAGTGGTGCAAACTGAACACTAAGCATTCGTTGGTTCTAATGAAGCGAACCAGTTAGTATAACGCTTCGATTGTTATTTGTTCTTGAAGCTACTTCCAGAGGTGTTTAGCTTCTGACAAAAATTTCCCATACACCAACAGTATGAATATTTACTTGTCAACGTAAAACTGTGCGAATTAAAGAATCTGTTTGACTAATGAGCGGATGAAAATTACTGTGCCTGTTCGTGAGAAATTGATGTCGGGAAAAGATCCTTATTAGCGGCATGTCTTTGGTCGATTAGTCAGATAGCTTTTGATTTGTTTCGATCCCAGTCATGTTTTTATTAATTAAAATAACATTGATTGCTCTGAAAGTACTCAAAAACAATACACAGTTTATTCGCCCAGTAACTGATTTTCTACGCATATTTGCGCAACCATTGTTAGACAAAACACCACAGCTTAACCGTGAAAATTCGGATTTCCGGACAGTAACGAAACTTATCACTTTTGTTTGACTCTAATTTTAGAATACATAATTTGCTAAATCATTCGACGTTAATATTATCGATATTGGATTTGTTAATAAACAGGAACTCGCCCTGGTAACGTAAGAGTGCTTTTTTGTCCATCAGAAGACATCAGAAGTCCGGTTGCAACATGAACTTTATTAGATAGGTAAATTTTGACATATTTTTGCCTTCATCAGAACTCTTTTACGGTGTGGGTTAAGAAGAACGAGGCACGATATAGAAGAGCAAAAAGGTTTGAACGGAAAGAAAAAAGTATACACACAAGCACCGATAATGATATTAGTATGTATTAGTGTAGCAATAGTGATATTGCTAACAATAAAAGCACAGAGAACAGACATCCAAGCTAAAGTAACCTTATTGTGTAAACTTTTGTAACTATCATTTTAAAAACACCCTTCGTTTTGTTAGTTCAGGTCAATCGTGGGTTGGCGGCGCTACTTGCTCACATCTGTCAAAATTGAGACGAAAACATTGTTTTATTTTGTTCTTTTTTCGTCGCGTTTTTATTGCAATGGGTTGGAAGTGCGAAATTGCTTTCTGTCCCAATTACCGAGGTAACGGACCAGGTGCAGCACGCAATGTGTCCTTTTTTAGTTTTCCGAAAAGCAATGCATTGTAAGTATCGATTTCCTGTTGCTTTCTTTTACCCAGTAGAAGTTTTGGCGGAAACAATCTTATTACATATATAGATGCTCTGAGTGGGTTAGAGCATGCCAGTCAGTTCATGCCACGGAAACATTTCAAATTCATGGTCCAGAGGGATTCGCGAAGAAAAAAGTGTGTTCGGAGCATTTTGCAACAACATCTTTTCGTGATGCAAACAAAAAACATAGAGGGTATTGAACAACAAATATAGAGGTCAAAATTCAGTACAATTTTACTAATTTGCTGAACAGGTTGCATCCAGATGCTATTCCCGACAGATTGGAAACTGTGAGTTCGTATGTTGAATCCGATATTCAGTTCATCGAGGAGGATAAGGAATTCTTTGAATGGAGGAAAACCCAAATCAATGCCAAAGTTTCTCCGACCGTTTTACCGAAAGCTTCACTGGGAGAAGCATCAGAAGCTGTTTCCGATAGTTCAGCAAATTCAAATTTTGATTTTGAGTTCGATATTCAGTTCATTGAGGATGATGTGGATTTCTTGGAATGGAGGAACACCCAAATTCCCTTGTATAATACTCCGGAAAGTCAATTGAACAGCCCGAGGTCTCCTCCCAAATTCCCCTGTATAATACTCAGGAAAGTCAGTTGAACAGCCCGAGGTCTCCAAACGGCCCACGAATCAGTTCTCCGAACGGCCAACGAATCAGCTCAACAATTAGCAAACTAAATTCTGGGTTTACCAAGTCAGTGACTCCAGCAGAAGGGCTTTTTGAAGTAAATGGACCAACGAGTGAAGAGAAATCAATTGGTGTTAAAGATTCAAGTTCCAAAGTATCGTTTGAATTAAATAATGATGCACGCGAAGCACGCATTCTTGAGTTGGAACAATCATTGAAAGTGGAACAAATTTCCAAAAAACAGCTATTGCTAAAATTAAATGATTCGCGTCGCCAATTGTTTATTCACAAGCAAACCAGTAAACGTCGATTAGAAAGCTCACTGAAGTTCAAACGTCTTGCGTTTCAGTTGCGACGCGAGGCTCAAACACAACGAAAACTAAAAACTACAAACGAGCGGCTTGGAGAGCAAGTCAAAACTGAATCCTGTGATCTTGGATTCGTTGATTAACGTTAACCGCAAGCCTCATGCCCGAAGATACCATTCAGAGACTAAACGATTCGCTGCGGGAGCTTATTTGAGTTGTCCCCGCACCTACCGATATCTTCAGCGTTCTAGAAAAATTCACTTGCCCCACAAAAACACCGTGCATCAATATAACAAAAATATTCCCATTAAACCAGGAATAAACCTGCAAATTCTATACAGGATGAAGAAAAAGGCTAAAAGAAACAAAGATAAAAAGTGCCTTATCACAACTTTATGCTGCGATGGCATGTCCATAAAACCCGAACTTACATATTGCGCCAAAGCTGATATGTTTCACGGCTTTCCAAATGACGGAGTTTCTCGGCGTATTGAAAAAATTAATCCTGCACAATTAGCCACGGAGGCTATAGTTATCATGGTATCTGGTCTTTACAAAAACTTCAAGCAGGTATTTCTACATAAAATATTTTACGAATATTAATTGATATCTTACATTTATAATACAGCCCATCGCGTACTTTCTTGCACATAACAATTTGTATAGCAGCTTACAATTCAAATTGATTAAACAATGCATACGCGCAGTTAGAAATAGCGGCTATATTCCATTGGTTCTAACCTGAGATCAATGTAGCACTAACTTGAAAATGGCTCGCGAAGTTGGAGCGACAGCAGCGTTGCCACTGATCGACATTGATGGAAAAACGATTGCTTTGTTCTACGACCCACCCCATTTGATCAAAAGTACCAGAAACGCACTGTTCAAAACAACGCCGTGTTTAATAGGATGGTGGCATCGTTCATTCATATTAAAACACTCTTTGATATCGATTCATCATCGGGCTTGAGACTAGCCCCGAAACTTAAGAATAAGAACATCGAACTTCCACCGTTTGCATCTATGAATGTTGCGTTGGCCACACGAACATTAAGTGGGTCCTGTGCTACAGCTATCCGTTACTATGTTCAAACTAATGAGCTACCAGAAAACGCATTGCAAACCGCAATTTTCATAGAGATACACGATAAACTGTTCGATATTTTCAACTCTAAGGATAATTACGGTGATTCTGTTGGAAAGGTAAGATACCCGTTACTCGTATCGTTTCAATGAAAAAATATATTTCCACGAATTTCAGCCGTTTATAGCACCAATAACTGAAAACTCGTGTCATATGGAATTTTTGCATCAGATGCGCATTACTCTTGAAACCATGTTCTACACCGTTAATAGCTGCACTGACATAGTTGAGATAGTTACAAAACAACAAAATTACTTGGCTCAATTTGTGATTATATTTCATTATTTTAGGCTTAACGTGAATCAAAACAATTGCGATCCGTTCAAAAATTCCCCTAATTATATAAAAGGATTCATCAGTGATATCAATGCCCTTATGTGGTTATGGGAAGTAGTGAGAACAAAATTTAAATGCAAACATTTAGCTACAAATCCTATGTGCCAAGATTGTGTAGAGAACTTTTTCTCTGAGATTCGTAGAAGGTGTGGCTTTAACGACGCCCCCAACGCCTTTCAATTCGCAAGTGCTTTCAAATATGCTATGCTAACTGCTGCTGATGAAGCGTTCTACGTTGGCACTAATTGTCAAAGTGATAGCTTATTGCCTCTTTTGAGCGAAGTAGATTTGGAAGACGTTTTGATTTCAGAATCTCAAAAATCGTTCTCATATGATGATAAACCACTCGATTTGACAACACCATTTATTGCTAAAAAGTTTCTATTCGAGAATAGAACAGGTGTAAAAGAACGATTTAAAAAATACCTTGATTATGACAATTTTGAGTTTGCTGTTTGCAAAACCCGTTTTGATCGACTTGTAGACTTTTTGTTCAATACATTTGTTCAAGCTTTTCTCAGGGATTCGCGATATATAATCAAAATTGCAGCTGATAAAAAAAGAAGAAAACGAAACCGAAAAGCGTTCCGCATAAACCTTGTGACAGGTTCTCACTGAGGTACGAAACTGAGGTTTAAATACCCTTTGTTTTTTCTCTATTATTGATTGTTCAAATAAAGGGTAATAAAAACATTAAATTTATTATTTTTTTTAAATATCTTTTTACAAAGAATGGTTTTGTTAAAATGTATCCCGGTAACGATAGAATTCGGACTGCCTACAACCCATCATCACTTGTGTACATTCCGATATATGCGTTGGATGCGTAGATTGTGAAAATATCCAGTCAACATATGTTCTCCAAAAAAAGGCCCATCAAACTAGAGATTTATCCTTCAGTTTTTTTTGCTAGCAACACACTGCACTCCTCGCCTTATAGTCGAGTATATGACGAATAGTCTTTGCTTATTTAGATCTAGATCAAGTTTCTCGTAGATCCAGACGGTCCTAGGTTCTTGCGAAAACGTAATTCCAGTGCAAAACGCATTGTTAAGATCCGCTGCAGCAGTAATAACTGCTCTCATCCTCAGCAAGAAAAACAACTAAAGGACGCCCTCAAGGTGGATTTTTATTTCTTTCACTGTGGTCATTAGTCGTAAATGATCTATGTGCTCGAAGGGGTACCCGGGTACCTTTTCAGGTTTCACAAGACGAAATTTCATAGTTCACTGCAATCAATAGTGATAAAATCAGTGACATATTAAAGCTCAATAAAAGGCAACTTCTGATAACATTAGTTTTTATATAAAAACAAGGGCAGGTAAATGGAGGGGACTTGAATTTTTTACCTCTTACATGCTCGAGGAGGTACCCGGGTACCCGCAAATTGAAATTCACGTAACTTTGATAATTTTCATCCGTTATCGCTGGTTTTAGCACCACAAGATGCAGTAACTTTTCTACTTTGGAATCAGTGTCAACGGTTTTCCGGAAGAATTGTCTCATTGCCGAAAACCGATTTTTCAGGGATTTGTTTCGAAACGGAGGAATTTCATGAATGTTCAAAAATAATCTTATAGTTACTTATAGTTCATCAAATGGTTTGAATCTTATCGTCAGCTCAGCGTGTACATCTCTTAAAGTTATTCTGCTCCATTTACGGCTACTTCAGGTATACCGGGTATACCTGGTGTGAATGGAATCGGAGAGCACTAAATTCAATGAAATGTTCGGTGACTTCCTTTTGCCGTAAAAAGGATACAATTAAGTTATAATACAAAGTTGCATTTATTGTCTAAATAGCATATACTGCTCGCTTGTTCGCTCAGTTCTAAACTATTGCTCTGTAGTGTGGAACCCACTGTACTTGAATGCAGCTGAAAGAATCGAGAATATTCAAAGCAAATTTCTTCGTTACGCCCCTGGCATGATCCAATAAGACTACCAAACAACTAAAACCGATGTCAACTTATCCGTCTTGACCCTATACATGCTCGAAGGAATACAGCTCGGGCATTAGTAGTATCCGATCTCTTGACAGGACGTTGGGATGCTTCATCTCTACTAGCGCGCATCAACATCCAAGAGGCAGTTCATTTAAAATATTGGGTGGTTCGACCATTTCTTAAGCTCTTCCAGAAGCCGGAAGTCGCCATTTTGATAATTAAAATGGTCTCTAGGGTCGTTTTCAGGCCTCTGAACATTATCCCGATTCTGAATGTACTCATATGAGGTGGTATTTGGTCCGTTTCGGCTGTATCACAAGAACTATAAGTCAGTTTTAAATTTCAAAATGGAGTCTGGAGTTGATTTCTGGTCTCTGGACATCATCCCGATTCCAGAAGTACTCATATTGAGTGGTATTCCGTCAGTTTTGATTCAGTCATTTTCAGGTCTTTGACTACTCCTATGAGATAGTATTAGGTCAATTATAGCCATCAGTGACTTCAGGTTTGTCTGGTGTCATTTTGAGGTCTCTGAGCAGCATCCCGATTCTGAACGTATCCATATTAGGTGGTATTTCGTCGATTTGGTTGTTTCCCGGAAACCGGAAGACATCATCTCAAATTTCAAAATGGCGTCTATAATTGATTTCCATTTTCTAGGCTTCATCCCGACTCCGAAAACACCTATATTCGATCCATATACCGGAACTCACCGTTTTGAAATCCAAAATGGGGTTAGGGGTAGTTTTCCGGCGTCTAGATGTCATCCCAGTTCTGAAAATACCCGTATTTGATGGTATGTGACGTTATATTATTTTGTTGTTTTTATGGCCATAAAAGCCTGTGGTTGCATCTGTTCCGGGAGAACCATTTTGGGTGCATATCTCCATAATACCAAATCCATAAAAATGGCCTGCTGAAGTTATTTTATGAACTTTGAACCAATAATTGTTCTGTTCCTAACGACTCATCGAAAGGATACGGGTGTGATTGTTCCATCGGAGACCCATCTCTGCAATATTTAGTACAATTGAAGCACTTTGCGTAACAAGTTTCGAAATAGAGTGACCATAAAAATCGGTTTTATTCGATGTTTTATTTGAAAAAAATCATAACTTTTGAACCAGTTGATCAATTTTTGATCTTTCTGGATCAAATTAGAGGTTATTATATTCAGTTTTAAGAGAAAATATCAAAAAAATCTGTTATCTGTGTTTGTCATGTTTTTCAATTAAATTTATTCAAATATGAAATATAACATTTTTCTTTTAATTTTTCACATATAAAGTCAAATGTACCCATCAAATTGAGATCAAGAGATATGTTTTTTGTTTACTCCAAAAAGAACGACAAACGAATGAAATATATATATATATATATATATATATATATATATTTAAGAATAACACTAAAAACTTTGAGCAGAATTGAGTTATTCACGATGTCTGCGTCTCGGGTGATCGTTTTAGCAGTCCCAGACGACCAAGCGGAGAGAGGCGGCAAGCGACGGGAAGAGCCAATACTCCGACTGTCCGCGGGTGAAAGACATCGCATTTCGATGCCGAGGTCTTCGAAGAGGCAATTAGAAGAGAGCACGAGGGGAACAGTTGGCTACGCCCGACATCTGACCAACTAGTTGCCATACCATCGCGGGCGTGTGACGCCACCATGCCTAGGACTCGCCAACCTAGGAATGGGAAGCCACCGGTTTACTGGTGGACGGACGCGCACTCAGGTTATGCAAGATCGTTGCTAAGAGTGTAATAAAGGCGAGCAAGAGGGTCTGCTTCGAGAGGCTATGTGCGAGTGCCAATACGACGCCTACAGGATCGTAAAGGCCAAGACCAAAGGCGCGCTGGCGCCTGCAGAGCGATCACCAGCGATGCTGGAGCGTATCATCGAGGGACTCTTTGAACGTCACGAGCGAAGCCCTTGGCCTCCGGCGGTCGAGTCTCACGTCTGACGTTCCAGTATCTTAGACATAGACCAGCGATGGTCGGCCAACCTGCCGAACATCCAATCTGTGAGCGACGACAGCGGTGTCGAGGTTGAAAAGGAGGCAAGGGTTACGAAAGAGGAACTCGTCGTGATCGCTAAATCCCTAAAGGTGAGTAAGGCACCGGGACTGGATGGTATTCCTATCTCTTTGGCAATCAGACTGACGATAAAAACGGCCCCCGGCCTGTTCCGGGCAATCATGCAGAGGTGCCTGAATGACTGTCCCTTTCCGGACAGGTGGAAGCTCCAGAAGGCTGCAAAACCGACAGAGGACTCATCGGCATACAGGTCCATCTGCCTGCTGGACACTGCGGACAAAGTGCTTGAGAGAATCATCCTCAACAGACTGGCGAAGTACACGGAGGGTGAAAACGGTCTGGAAAGTAACCAGTTCGGCTTCCGGAAGGGCGTCACCAAGACGGCGAAGATAGCACTCCAGCGCAAAAGAAGGGGAATACGCTATAGCGCAATCGTCACGCTAGACGTTAAGAACGCGTTCAATAGCGCCAGTTGCGACTCCATAGCGCTCGCGCTCAGGAGCATCCATGTACCGGTGTTGTTGTACAAGTTTCTGAAAAATTACTTCCAGAATCGAGTACTTGTTCACAACATGGAGAAGGGCCAGAAGTGCGTTCCAATCACCACAGAAGTCCCGCAAGGTTCTATTCTGGGTCCGGTGTTGTGGAACGTCATGTTGGTGTTGAAACTCAAGTTTCCTATAGGGGTTGTGATCGTCGGCTTTGCAGACGACATAACGCTAAGTGTTTACGGCGAGTCGATCGAGGAGGTCGAGTTTACGGCCGCGCACTGTATACGCAAGATCGAGGACTGGATGCACTCCAGGAAACTAGAGCTAACGCATCATAAGACGGATGTCACGGTTGTGAACAACCGTGAATCGGAGCAACAGGTGATGGTCAAAGTCGGAGACAGCACCATCACCTCAACGCAATCTCTGAAGCTCTTGGGAGTAATGGTTGGCTCACGTTCGGGAGTCACGTCGATTATGCCTGTAAGAGGGCCTCATCGGTTACTACAGTACTATCTCGGATGATGTCCAATAGTTCAGCGATTTATGGCAGCAAGTAAAGACAAGCGCGGTTTCGTCCATACTACGGTATGGTGGGCCAGTGTGGTGCAGAGCGCTAGATGCTAACAGTTACCGTGATAAACTTGAAAGTACCTACAGGCTCATGTGCCCGAGAGTTGCGAGTGCGTATCGTACGGTGTCATACGATGCAATCTGTGTCTTGTTCGGTATGAAGCCTATCAGTATCGCCATCAGGGAGGACAGAGAATGTTTCGACCAACGTGACACAAGGGGCATACGAGGTACCAGAAGGTCATTCTCGATGCTCCGCTGGCAGCGGGAATGGTGTAACTCCACTGTTCGGGAAAATGCTTGTTTTTTTCTGAGCAAGCCGCTCCGATGAAGCAGAATACGCGACGAAGGAAATTTGGAATGTTTTACCGAAGCGAGTGATTCGTTCACTGGTTACTTATCAACTGATTTTATTATAATTCGTGAGATCTAGTTTGGTGTAGTGGATGTGTATTAGAGATGAGTGTGAGATATGAGATTGAGTTCATTTGAGTGGTTCAAAGTACTCTGATAACAGGTTGTGTTAATTGTGTACTTAATCTAGTGCAGGGTAATAAGAATTAATTGAGTTGAATTTTGACGACATATTCTTAAACATACTGGCCCCCGTTGAACGTTTCGTTTCAATTGATATCCAAACGTTGTGGCGCATCAAGTGTTAGACCTCATCGGGACTCGTGGGGAGAGCTGCAACTTCCGTAATCGCACGTTTATATTTCCCTGTGGTCGTTTTCACCACGACCACTCTAATTTGACCATCTCTTCCGGGAACTGTCCCGATGATACGCCCTGAAGGCCATTGAAGCGGTGGAGAGTTCTCTTTCAATAACACTAGTTGTCCCGGCTGCAGATCTGGCTGTGGACTCTTCCATTTGGAGCGCTGGTATAATTGACTGACGTAATCCAGCGACCAACGCGCCCAGAGATCCTGTAGCGATTTTTTCATGTGTTGAAGGCGATCAAGATGACCCGGGTTAATGTGGCTCAGATCTGGTTCAGATATAGAAACTAAAGATTCCCCGATTAGGAAATGCCCAGGCGTTATGACGTTGAAGTCTTCGGTTGAGTCGGACATCTGTGACAGCGGGCGAGAATTTAACACAGCTTCGACTTGGGTGACGACGGTGTGAAATTGGTCCACCGAGAAGGCCCTTTGTCCCATAATACGACGAAAGTGATGTTTAAAGGACTTAATTCCAGCCTCCCATAATCCGCCAAAATGCGGTGATCGAGCAGGGATAAACCGGAATTCCATTGATTCCATTGTCAATGCAGTGGTGTCGCCATTGGTCTCCCTTCAATTGTTTAATAAGCTCATTTCGCGACTGTTGCAGCTCGCGGTCCGCCCCGACGAATGCGGTCGCGTTGTCACTATGTATTTCGGTAATACGGCCACGACGCGCGACAACACGTTTCACGGCGTTAATGCATGATGCTGAGGAAAGATCGGCAACGATTTCCAAATGCACAGCCTTCACCACTAAACATACAAATAACCCGACGTACATTTTTACCGACGCTCCTCTCCCATATAACGGACGGACAAAAAACGGTCCACAGTAGTCCATTCCCGTATAAGTAAAAGGTCGGGCCGGTGTAATGCGTACCGCTGGTAGTGGGCCCATTATCTGTGTAGCTGGTTTTGGGTGACACCGGAAGCAAGTAATACATTGACGAACAACCATGCGCGCCAAATCACGTCCTCTTAACGGCCAATATCGTTGACGCATTGTAGCAAGTAGCAATGTTGGGCCACCATGAAATGTTTTGAGGTGTATTGTTCGTGCAATCAACAGGCTGAGTTTATGTTTGGCTGGTAAGAGGATAGGAAAGCGAGTGTCGAATGGAGCATTCGAGTAACGCAGACGACCCTCGATTCTTAATAGTCCAAATTCGTCCATAAAAGATTTAGGTTTAGAAGCGATGATTTCATGCCAGAATTCACGATATTTGCTGATGGTTTATCTATAGTGAATCTTCTAACTTCCGCTGGAAAGGATGAACGCTGAGTTATGCGAATAAGAATTTTCAATGAATAATCAAACTCTTCTGGAGTTAACGGCCCTACCAACCGTAGTTCCCTCGAAGCCCTACAGTTTTTGTAGAATCTGTAGCAATAAGCAACGAATCTCAGCAACTTGGCGAGTTCTGAATAGCGCTGAAAGAGATTATTTTCATCCTGGCTTACATGTAGTGACACCACACATTGGGCTTCATCATAAGCTTGAAGGTTTTCTGGAAGTGACATCGGCTGGTCAGGCCAATTATCAATCGTGGAACGCAAAAAGTTGGGTCCATGCCACCATAAATCGTCCTTCACAATGTGGCTCGCCAGAGTGCCTCGGGAAATTCTATCAGCAGGGTTTAAGTCGGTTAGGACGTGTTTCCACTCGAGGCCCTTGGTCAATCGTTGAATTTCAGCCACACGATTCGAAACAAAAACCTTCCACTTACTAGATTTCGATTTGATCCAGTGTAGCACGATCGTTGAGTCAGTCCACATGGTTGCAGATTCGGTGAACTGTGTCGTTCGTTTAAGCTTATCTACAAGCTGACTGCCAAGACGAGCTGCACTAAGCTCTAATCGTGGCACTGAATGACCACGTAACGAGGCTACGCGAGATTTCGAGGTAAGAAGGTGGCTTTGAAGCTCACCGGCTTCGTTTGGGGATACAATGTAAATGCAACATCCGTAACCTTTGGTTGAAGCGTCACAGAAGCAGTGTATCCAGTATCGGTTGAACACATTTGCCACAATTCTTCTTGGGACTTGTAGAATCGACAATTGTTGAATATCAGAACGATAGGCCAACCACCATTGTTTAAATTCTTCGGATAGCTCTGCATCCCATGGAAGGTGTTCCGCCCAAAGCGTTTGCACGAACATTTTGACGTTAATCACGACGAGTCCAAGCAACCCGATAGGGTCAAATGAACGTGACATCTCGGAAACAACTACTCGTTTCGTGATGACACATTGGCTATGTAAAGTGGGTATTTTAAACATGAACCTATCGGATTTAGGTAACCATAGGAGGCCAAGAGTTTTAATGGATGCCGCCCGATCGATTTCCAGTTGATTTGAGGCGTCCCATAAATCTGTCGGAACTTTAATCAATACTGTGCTGTCATTGGTGGCCCATTTTCGCAACACGAATTTGGCATTCGCAAGTAGTCCAATCAATTGCTCACAAGTTTGTTGAAGGGTCTTTAAATCACCGTGACCCGTCAGAACATCATCGACGTATGTCCCTTGTCGAATGACAGGCACGGCCAAAGGATAACGTTCTCCATCCTCCAATGCTAATTGGCTGAGAACTTGCGTAGCGTGAAACGGTGAGCTGGTGAGGCCGTATGTCACGGTTTTTAGTTGGTAGACTAGGATTGGCTCTACTGGATTATACCTCCATAAAATTTGCTGGAACCGACAATCATCTGAATGAACCCAGATTTGTCGGAACATTTTTTCGACGTCAGCAGTGACAACAAAGCGTGGCTTACGGAAATTGATAACCGTCGAGTACAAAACAGGTTGAATTGTTGGGCCAGCGACCAGAGCTATGTTGATCGAGAGGTTGTTTGTTCCCCGGCATGACCCATCAAATACAACCAGAGTCTTCGTGGTTGTACTTTCTGGACGGTGAACAGCATGATGTGGGAGGAAAAACTGTGGACCGTTAACCGCGCGCGAAATCACCTCCATATGCCCAAGCTTTTCATACTCCTGCATGAACTGCAAGTATTCTTGGCGGATGTTTTGATTGGCAGCCAACCTCTTTTCCATATCGAGAAAACGACGGAGAGCGGGAGTGTATGAATCGGCAAGCATTGGCACCAGATCTTCCCTCAACGGAAGGCGGACTACAAAGCGACCATCATCGTCCCTCGACACGGTTTGACAAAAATGATCTTCGCAGAACTGCTCGTCCGCAGTATATGCCTTGTAGTTATCTAGGTTCTCCATTTCCCAAAAACGTTCTAGTTGAGCGTCGAGAGCCTCGCCTGAACAGAAAAAGCTCGACTGTACTGAAGTGTCTGTGAATTGCTCTTTCACCTTGCCGCAAACGATGAACCCAAGCACTGTTTTCTGAAGTAGGGGATATCCAGCATCTAAGCGAATCTGATCCTGCTGCAGCAGTGAGTAGAACAACTCGGCACCGATTATTACATCAACCCCTTGGCTGACGTTAAACTGAGGAACAGCAAACGGAAGGTGACGTGGGATCCGCCAACGGGTCACATCAATGTGTTGATTTGGTAAAGCGACAGTGAGTTTGGGCAAGACCAAACATTCGAGGCTAGACTCGAATCCTCCAAAGCGCGAAGCGATTGACAGCATTACTCTGTAACGTACATTAACTGTTGCCTGTCCAATTCCACTAACTGGAGAGTTAAGCTGAGTTCGACACAGATTGAGTCTTTGGCATAGGGCTTCTGATATAAAGCTTGGCTGAGAGCCACTATCCAACAGCGCCCTAGCAGACTGAAATTTGTTGTCCGAATCTCGGACCTTTATAACAGCGGTAGACAGAAGAACGGTGGCTTGATTGTCTGGAACTATCTTCGTACTTTGACAGGCAGTGGGAGGTGAAGTAAAATCGAACGATGCTACCGGCGACGATGGAGAGGTAATTTCGACCGACGATGACGATGCGAGAACCGACGTGTTGAGTGGTGAGGCATCCGGAAGCTCAACCGACCGAGAGCGTTCGACCGAATCGAATTGCGATAATTGACATTCTTCCAACAAGTTCGAGTGGGCGAAAGAGCTTTGTTGAACCAGTTGACCGCCATTAGCATTATGTCTCCCATTCACGGAGAGAGTTAGGATCAAGGCAGCTGCTTAGTCTTTCAACTAAGAAAGAATTCCAGTGGTGTTAAGTTTATCCAAAAGTTGCACGTGACGGTAAAATTCGTCCGCCAAGTCCAACAAACCAGACGAAGATTCTCTTTTCAATGGAACAATGCCGAGTAAACGTTTATGACGTTTAATCAACATACGCTTATTTTCGAACCGATCCTCCAAGACGTTCCACGCGACTAAGTAATTGTATGCAGTAAGATCAAATGCTGAAATCATACGAGCAGCTTCACCCGTAACTGATGCTCGCAAGTAATATAGTTTTTGAACCATTGTCAGCTGTTGGTTCGTATGGATCAAAGAGATAAATAAATCGCTAAATGATTCCCACTCATCGTAGTTACCCGAAGACTCCTTCAGCTTCATTTCAGGAAGTCGAAGATTAGGCATCGATTGAACGGGTGGCGCATTCCTATCTAACGTTGTCGGTAAGGGGGGTGGAGTCGAAGGTATTTTACTAGTCAATGAGGTCTTCAATAAATAGTAGAGATTTTGAAATTCCTTGCGCTCCTCACAAAATTCTTCATCTGGCTCATCGAGATCCTCAATTTGATCCTGGACCGTTTGAAATTCACGCCACAATTCGTCCAGGTGTTGAACTCTAACCAAAATTTGGCTTGCTTCCGAGGGTTTAAAATTTTCGTCGAAAGTCTGAATCAGCACCGCTGAACTGAAGATGTTTGCACGACGGCGGTAAAGGCTCTTCAAGTGGGATGCCTTTGTTAACTTTTTAAAAGGCGCCATTGCACCGAATAAAGAAAAATTTTACCTGATGACAGCTTCTTACAGGCCGCGACGAGGAGCAATGCCGATATCAGCAGTGACTTATCCTACAGCTTTCTTCTGAAATCTAGGTGATGTGGTTGCTATCACCACCAACCCGATGGTTACGACGATATTGGACGAACAATGGCGATCTGTATCAACTACGAACTGCAACTTTGGCTGGAATGTATTACCACCGTTATTTCGGCAGCAGTGAGAATCCTCCAGTGACGACAAATATCCGAGAATGGGTTGAGAGGCGAAAATTGTTGATTGTTGGCAACGTGGTTGCGCGAGAGCTGTGATGAAAACGCAATGGCGGAATTAGTAGTGAAACAATAGACTGGTACCATGCGTTTTTCACGAAATATCGACGACGAAAATTCAGACTGTGGTCCTTCTGACCAGCGATACGACGATACGGATTAAAGTCCCGGGTTTCGGCACCATAAAATGTTCGGGAAAATGCTTGTTCTTTTCTGAGCAGAATACGCGACGAAGGAAATTTGGAATGTTTTACCGAAGCGAGTGATTCGTTCACTGGTTACTTATCAACTGATTTTATTATAATTCGTGAGATCTAGTTTGGTGTAGTGGATGTGTATAAGGGATGAGTGTGAGATATGAGATTGAGTTCATTTGAGTGGTTCAAAGTACTGTGATAACAGGTTGTGTTAATTGTGTACTTAATCTAGTGCAGGTTAATAAGAATTAATTGAGTTGAATTTTGACGACATATTCTTAAACATCCACAATAGGCAGATGGACGCACCGACTTATTCCGGAGATATTCGGATGGGTCGGGAGGCGCCATGGCGAAGTGAACTTCCACCTGACACAGATCCCGTCAGGCCATGGTTGTTTCAGGCAATATCTGCACAGGTTCTGACACGCGGTGTCTCGAGTGCGTGGAGACGGAGAAGACTTCTGAGTATGTCTTCTTCGTATGCCCCCGTTTCGTAAGAGCGAGGAGCGACATGATGGCTGTGAGCGGTACAATCTAGTCCGGAGGATGTGCGACGATCCGGACATCTGGAGCGCGGCCTGTGCGGCCGCTTCCTAGATTGTGCTGGACCAGCAACGTGTGGCGGGTCAACCACCAACACGCTAGTGGTAGCTAACTACCAGTCTACCAGTCCGCTAGGAGGTTATAAGAGTAAAAAGGGTGCATCGCGCACAAAAGCCACTCCCTGACGTAATACTTGACCGTCGTCGGGCTGGAGACTGGAGGGGTTCTGGTGGGTCGGGACAGGTGGAGTGTAACTACCCCAGCATCTCTTCCCTAGTCTCTTCCCCACACCCTGAGTTCTCTTCTCAGGTGTCTGTTCGCAGATTTCCCCGTCACCTTAAAGAAAAACCCTGACCCTGTAAAGGTCCGGAAGGTGTTGGATTATTTCAAGCGTAATCCAATTTTTTCGATTTGCGACGCGGCTCTGAAGGCAAAGTGCAAACCATGAAAGGAGCTGGGCTTCGTGTATTCAAACACGAACCAGCGTGATCAACAGAACACGGCGGCCGAATCCCGTGCAAGGAAGCTGTATCAAGAGCTGTATCGGAAGTAGTTATCAAAACTGATGTGTGTGGTTATGAATGATGAAACCTACATAAAGACAGACTCAAAGCAAAGACCGGGACTGGAGTTCTACGTTGTCAAATCATGGTTTGATGTTCCGGAAGGCATAAAGAAGAAGAAAGTGGACCAACTCTCCAAGAAGTATTCGCTCTGGCAGGTCATATGCCAGTGCGGAAAACTGAGTAAACCGTACATCACAACGGGTACCATCAACAGCGAAATGTACCGCACCGAGTGTGTCCAGAAGCATCTGTTGCCCTTCCTGTGGTTCTACGGAGGCGAGACATTATTTTGGCTGGACCTGGCATCATGCCATTACGCGCGAAGGGCTTTAGTGAAGGCCAAAGTTCCAAAACCGTCCAATAAAAGTGACCGAAAAGGCCGCCTCCACCATTCCACAGAACAGGGCACAATATTTTCGAAACAAAACAATGAAACTGATTATTTCGCGCTGTCATTCCGATTCGAACAGTCTCTTTTTCACTTGATTCCTTCCGGCTGCTGTCATCGAATCACTTCTTTGTCTCTTCCCCGTCTGTTGTTCATCGGATCGTTTCAAATAAAACTGATATCTATTTCAATTTACGGAGAGAGTAACGGAGAGAAAGAATGTTTCATTTCCTTCAGCGTCTCAATTGAAACTAGCACCGCATCGCGTCGTTTGAGGATAGTTTTCTAATATTGCAAGCCGCAGAGAAAACGGCAATGGCATCCAGTAATAAAGTCACACAAGTTCCGATCAATATTTCGGAATTTTTTTTTCGCTGTTTATCACTGGTGCTGCGTAACCACTTCGGATTGTAAAACTGGTTTTGGTGTCCTCCGTTTCATATTGTCACGGTTTTCTTTTCCCCCTCTTCCATATGTTTGCGCAAAGTACTGTATGGAAGCCCCCTATCTCCGTTGGCGCTCATTGTCATTTGCAATTGACAATCGTCATGTGAGAGTGATGGTGATAATCTTCTCTTTCAATTGAAACGCATTTGTATCATTTTCAAGCCCTTCAGTTGTCAAAATTGTCAGTTGTCAAGAGCTTCCGAGTAATTTTCATGTGACTCACGAAGAGCTTGAGAGTGATATTTTTTTTGTAAGATTTGGACCACTGCGACCATTGTTTTGATCTTTTGTGGAGAATGAAACAAAAGCTTTTCAATTGAAAGCGACGGATCAAAGCGTCACTATAACCTGATAAATGTCAATTGAAAATGATTTTGTCAGGCTCTGGCACAGAATGTAATGAGGGGTCTTAAGGGAAAAGTGCGGGCTTTCAGCTATGGAAAGGAAATTGTATAAAGTAATTATGCCGAAACATAATCTATTTTTATTAATTCATTCCCTGAAAGTTTGAAGAAATTCCTACCTAAAATGAATTTTTGGCGAACACTTTTGCCTGGTGCGTTTTTTCGAGTACAGGCCTTCAATCCCGTCGCCCGTAATGCATGTTTGCTCGTAGCTATTTGATGTCGAATTGTCTACTTGAAAACTCAAGTTGTCTCTGTTGTGTTATCTCGGTGTACCTAAGTGTATTCTTACTAGAATGATTAACCATCCTTGTTTCGCTCAGCTGTGATGTGAGCAGCAAATGTGTAATTTATTTCCGCGAGCGATAGATGCACGACTCAAAACAAAAGAAAGAAGTGCGGGTGTGCATAAAATCGCTACAATCAGCGCTGATCCTGGAGAAGAAGTGCGCGGTGAGTTTTAACTTTGCTTTTTTGTACATATTGTGGAGAATAACAAGCTTACTGGCCATACAAGGTCCGGCTGACGGGGGTTTACAGGTAGTTTACCTTTTGATTCACAGTCAAAAAGTAATCTGATTGAGCGAATAGTTGTTCGTTCCCGATTTTAGGAAGAACCATACAATCGTGTTTTTCAGTTGTTCACAATATTTTTTTCTCATTAGGGCCACCGAATATTGGAAAAATATCATAAAACGTTACCACACTTGATCAAACAGCATAAAGACCGTACTCGAAAAAAAAACACAACTGATGAAAATGGTCATCAAAAATTCATTTCAAATCGGATATTATAAAAACTCTCAGGGAATAAATAAACACATGAGCAATTCTCGCTGAAACCGTTCCACTGGTGACATGAGGTCTTTCAAAAGGGATATTTTTATGTCTAAATGATTGAAAGTGGCGAAAAAATGAGAAAACCACTTTGGTTAGTTCATATTGAGTGACCCCTCGGGCACAAACCGGTTAAACGGTTTTTACAAAAATTGATTTTTGAGCAATTCTTGACCTTTTTATTGATTTATTTCTCTTGAATTTGTTATTGAGCCCCCTGCAACCAACATACCGTTTTCAAGAGGAATGACAGAGCTTTCATTTGAAGTAGAAAAAAAATGGCCGCCTTCTTGGATCTCGCCGCCATCTTGGATTTTGTCAGAAAAATGTGTTTTTGAGCAAGTTCGCAACCACCGATTTTAAATTTGACATCACCATTGGAAAGCTGAGAAAAATGCTTTGAGATACATTCAAAATATCAGGTGAGTATCGAGATTATCTTGTCATTCTGGTCACTTTTCAAAATCGAGCTTCAAACAGTTTAACGCATGACGCGCGTCCAATATCAAATCAACGCAATATACTGAGCCTGTGGTGTGCGTATGATGTAGACAGTCAGTATTCCTAGTTCACAGGTAGTAAGTGCACCCACGCACCGTAATTTTTGAATAGCCACGGTCCATACAAAATTTTGAGAATTTATATGAGAAATTGTGGGGAAGGGGGAAGGGGGGGGGGTTAACAAAATCTCTAAAAATCTGCCCACAAGGAACATGGATGGCCCCTAATATACACTACACACAGACACACACCACAGGCTCAGCATGATTTGATATTGGCCGCACGTCATGCGTTGTACTGTTTGAAGATCGATTTTGAAAAGTGACCAGAATGACAAGGTAAACTCAATGCTCACCTAATGTTTTGAATGTATCTTAAAGCATTTTTCTCAGCTTTCCAATGGTGATATTTAAAATCGGAGGTTGCGAACTTGCTCAAAAACACATTTTTCTGACAAAATCCAAGATTGCGGTCAATTTTTTTCTACTTCAAATGAAAGCTCTATCATTCCTCTTGAAAACGATGTGTTGGTTGCAGGGGGTTCAATGACAAATTCAAGAGAAATGAATCAATAAAAAGGTCAAGAATTGCTCAAAAATCAATTTTTGTAAAAACCGTTTAATCGATTTGTGCCCGAGGGGTCCATCAATATGAACTAACCAAAGTGGTTTTCTCATTTTTTTGCTACTTTCAATTATGTAGACATAAAAATTATCCTTTTTGAAAGACCTCATGTCACCACTGGGACGGTTTGAGCGAGAATTGCTCACATAGTTATGTTTTTTGCAAAGTTGGTTATTCACCTTCTGTTGTAGTCTAAGGGCTCGAAAATTCTGTGCAATACTTGCACCATATCTCTTACACACTTTCATCCAATCAAAGACCTTTTATGTTTTCCGGAGCTCGCCCTTCATAATCTAACAGAATGTTTCTATTGGGCAATGTTCTGGCGTATTGGGGGATTTGTCTTTTGGCAAAAAAATAACAATATCGTAGGCGCCGTGCCACTCCATCACCGTATCCGCGTGATGGCACGAAGCCAGATCCGGCCCAAACAGAGTGTCACTTTCGTGGAACCGGAGTAAGGGTAGCAGGCGTTTCAGAAGGTACTCTTTTTTATATATTTTGCCGTTGATGAGGCTGGTCGTTATGCACACCAAGTACTTATTGGCAAACTTGCCGAGCTTCTTCTTTTGGAACCTCTCCGGAGCATCGAGACGGAACTTGCCGACGAAAAATGTCAGAGCGGAGATCTGCTTGGCGTGCGTTTTAATGTACGTCGTCTCGTCGTCTATGACGATGCATTTTGGCAGCATCAAACACTCGCGTACAGCTACCTGGCGCGGGGTTTGGTCACCGTATTCGGTTTATCGGCTCAGTTAGGAGCCTTCCTTAACTTGAAGACATGAAATTCGGCCCACTTCATTGTCTGCTGAATAAACCAGACGGTCGATTTCCAACTGTTTCGTGATTCACCTGTTGAACTGGCATGTGTTTTCCACGACCGCGACTATACCGTTTTGTCTAAGCACTTCTTGTTTGCAAGCCATTTCGATAACAACTTGACAGATTGTGACATGTAAACATTTTATAAATTTTCACCCATGCAATAAAAATTTATACAACAAAGAACTTGTTGCATTTTTTTTAGTACAACCTTTACCAATCTTGTAAAATTTTAGTTTAATTATACTTTTTACCGTTACTCTAAAAATACGTCATCAAACTACCGAGGGATCCACCTCATAGAGTCATTCTGGGTTTTAACAACGGCGAAGCTGAAGAAAATACTTGAAATCAACGTAAAGAAGTAAAGAAGTTAGAAATCTCGTTTTCATTTCAAAAAGCTAATGATATAAAATTGAAAAGGAGATTCTTATGAAGTATTTTTGAGAAAACAAGTATTGTGTTCTTTATTTGCAAAAGAAGAAGTATTCGTTAGTTTCGAAACAATCTGAAGCCTTTAAGTTTAGATTAATTTGACCACTATTGGAATTTTACTTAAGATTGTAATAACAGTCCTACAGTACTGGTTGTGAGGAGAAACATTATTGTTCACTGTTGATATGAAGTTATGATCATAACTTTAATTGATTCATTTTCTAATATGATTGAAACGTTATATATAACATTTCTATCAACGTTTCATTCATATTCATGGTTGATAAACGTTAGAATGTGATAGTAGATTACACTCGTATAACAACGAATGGAAAAAATGAACCAAAGATTTATTGCCTCATAGATCCTTATCGGCAAAATGCAAGCTTGTAATCGTGTAGTTCGTAAATGTCCCGATTGGCAAATCTCCCACGCAGATGTCGAATTGCTATATATCTGATCTTCCCTTCTGACATCGGTTCAGTCCCAAAACCTTTGCTCTATGGGTAAACTGGCTGACGGACGACCGAGTACGGGTAGACAATGTGCTTGCCATTCGCATTTAATCGTAGCGTGCATTGTACCCACTACGACAAGCTCCAAAAGATTCGGTAATTTATGACTTTGTGTCCCTACAGAAGTGCTATCCGTCTCGGATGATTTGCTTCTGTTTTCTTCCAAACCGGACCGGCCGGAAGTGGAAACAGATTGTTGTTTCCATTTCTAAAATCGATGAGAACGATGGTTTGAAGTCTGGCAAAACGTTTTGTACGAAATTTATCTAACATGTTTGTGAAGAAATTAGAACAATTCTTGAAATAAAATATTAGTATGAAGCTACGCAACAGTTTTAATCAATTTTGCTAAATAAACTAGAATACTGAAATGCTTATTGCTGTGAAAATCGGAACAAGCCGGAAAGGAAAACTATGTATATTAATAATAATGTGCTTCAGCAAAGTGTAACGTGGGCTCTTCAAACATTACAAGTCTGCTAGTGTATAGACAGTGCTATTCAACAATTCTTCGGACCGGAAGAGAAGTATCCAGTCGATGTTTGTACCACCTTTCACATCCGGTTTTCTATTCCGGGGCAGCTGTCGTGTGGTTTAGTGGCCGTCTTGGCGCCATACTACATAAGTATAGAGTTGTTTTCGAGTATACCATTAGACGTCGATTGCAGCGAGTGCCGCTTTAATTGCACTCGGTTGGCGCTCCTTCAGCATTGAGCAGGGACTGTACGCTAGAAATACAGCAACCATTCAGCTTGTCCAGCCACACACTGAGAAAATGTTAACTGATATGAAAAATATTCTTGTGTTTAGATTTTTTTCCAGAAAAACTATGCTCCGGATAGGTATATTGTATCAAGGGGAGCCGTGCTTTATTGGCATATGCTGCCAACAGGAAGAGCAAATGAGAGCAGGTAAATCTCTAGATTGCTTAAGTTTGTGTCTGTAGTTTTGCTTTGTCTGCTTGTTTCAGTTTTTCATGATTGATTTTTTCATCTAAAAAATGCCAACAAAACAGTTTAAGGTGCCACATGCTCCATAATACTGAGGAAGCTGCATAGATTTTTGGCAAAAAAGTTTGATTGCTTAACTTTCGATTGGTTATGCACCGCAGTTTTAAAAAGCAACTACAATTTTTTTGTTTTGCCAACAAAAGATTTTAATATGCTAAAAACGTAACATTCGATTCATTTCATGAAGCATTTCTGTTTTTATGCAGTTTCGCTCGGTTTGGCTCCAGTGGACACGTTACTCTGTGTTTGCGGCCTTATGCTAAATTGAGCGCAAGCTTGGCGGAAATAGAGAACGCTAGTCAAACATGGGAAAAAATATTGGTCGGTTGTGTTCGATAAGTTGAGAATCTGGCACTTGTGGTCGGAGGAAGCGATTATTTTTTCTTATATCGCTATCCATGTGACAGAATCGCGTCTTAGGTAGGAAAAGAGTTCGGTGCACGCGGTGCAAGGATTGAAGAGGTTTGTTTGCGCTCAAGCAAGGATTAACGTCATGTGGCTGTTTGCGAAAGTGCTTTCGAAAATACCTGCCTCACTAAAATTGCTTGTGAAAGTTCAGTTCTACGTCGGAAGGCATTTTCTAAGATTCTCTAGTTTTTCAAGACATCAGGGTCGCTATGAGAAGTGCTTAGGTGGATAATGTATACGGAAATATATTCTGAAGAACGGTTGTAGCATTGAAATTATCTTAGAACATTAAATTGCATGAATTCTAATTCGTGTATGTTCAGTATGCACTATGCATAGCATAATAGGCAGTACTTGTGAATAGTTTTAACATATTTTCTATTACTCAATTACG
Organism: Wyeomyia smithii; assembly: GCF_029784165.1. Lineage (NCBI taxonomy): Eukaryota > Metazoa > Arthropoda > Insecta > Diptera > Culicidae > Wyeomyia > Wyeomyia smithii. The sequence goes on along the minus strand of NC_073695.1, from coordinate 114,346,469 downwards.
ATTAAATTTTTCAAGCTTCTTGAAGTTGAATGATGTTTTCTTTCGATAACCACCTTGCAATGCAATCGAGTCAATATTCCGTAATTATTAAAGAGTTTTTTTTACTACTGCCGTGAATCATTCGCTAGCTGTCAAACCAGAGTGTTTTTATTCCTTTTTTCTAGTTTTTACAAAACAAATTGTAAATTTTCTGACTGTGCAGAGTTAAGTTAGCCTAGAACTTTGTGGACCTAAAAAAGGAGGAGAAAACGAAATGTATAATGCATAGCATTAAGGAGATTTAGCTGTCACTATCAATGTTCTGTCATAAGTGTCAAAGGTCAAACACAATGGGTGCAATTGTGGTTGGGGGTTTACAACAGTTTTCCAGCAATTGGCAGTTAAATTTTCCAAAATAAAAGTTAAAGGGTATGTGCTTGAGTGCACAAACGTAGGCTTGACGTGGGACTATTGTGAGTGTGAAGATTTAATTCTGCCATAGCCATAGTATATAACACACACCAAACGTACAAATACCAAACACAACAATCCATGAACACTTCACAAAAAAAAAAAACATACACCTTTCATAAACCATAGCATACAAACTAATAGGAAAAATAATTAACTTGTTGCCTATAAAAGTATTCTGTCATGAATAAATTTACCTCGGATGAATGCATTTTTGCACACACATACACGTTATACACACACGCTATATACACACACTACTCACAAGCACACGCTCCTTAGACACACGCACGCTACTTACACACACACATACACACACCACTTACATACACACGCCACTTACATACACGCACACACGCCGCTCACACATACACACACACGCCACTCACACATACACACACGTCACTCACACACACATTCACACACACACACACACGTTCACACACACACACACACACGCATTCACACACACGTCACTCACAACACACATTCACACACACAAACTTTGACACACACAAACATTGACACACACACATTCACACACACACATTCACACACATACATTCACACACACACACACACACACACACACATTCACACACACACATATATACACACACACACATATATACACACACACATTCACACACACATTCACACACACACATTCACACACACACATTCACACACACATTCACACCCATACACATACATACACACACACCCATACACACACACACACACACACAAACACATACACACGCTAACGCTACTCACACACACATACACACGCTAACGCTACTCACACACACACGCTAACGCTACTCACACACACACATACACATGCTAACGCTTCTCTCACACACACATACACTCACCAACGATACTCAGACACACACACTTGGTATACGACACACTATACCTACACAAATTACTATCGGCAGCATCCAAACGGCTTCCAAGTCATCCAATGGTCCCTTCCAACGGCTTCCAAAGGTCCCCAGTGCCGATCACGGCCAGTTTCGGGCTGTATTCCAACAACGATATCTGAATTTAGATTACCACTGGTGGGGTCCAACTCAGATCGAAGGGAAGCCGAACTGTTCGCTTTGACGGTCGACCAGGGAATGAGCGTCTCTCAACACGAAATGTCCTTTTATAGTGTCACTCAGTGTTGGGTGGTGAACTTGGGTGATTGGGGGAAGAACCAATCACGTGGAAGCATCTCTGCGTTCTTTCTTCGTCGTTTACGTTGGGTGATGAATGCGATGCCAATTGGTTGGCATTGCTAGCCAATGACTGAATGCGTGAAATCATTTCGTCTATGTTTTTGAAGTCTGCGTTAGGGAAATATACCAATCGTATGAAAAATGTATGTGGATATTCGACCTTCAAACTTTCCCGCAATTTTCACGGAGTAATAAGAAAACGGTAACTGAAATTATCATGTTATACAAATTTTGTATGTTTTAGCTTTCCAACGGTATATTAACTATTGAAATCGGAACAGTTGTTTGAGCGCTATTAGCATCTAAAATCTTCCATTCCGCCAACCAAAAACGTTACATGTTCAATCCAGTTATCCCAGAAGGTACCTTAGTATAGTGAAGAAAGACGTAGTCCCACGTCAAAATTTTACTCCGTTTTTATGAGGTTTGAATTGGGTACGACTGTGTACATGTTACTGGGTGCAAATTGTAGTAGGTAATGGTGTTATTTATTACCAATGTCAATATTATAGATTGGTCAAACAAGGCTCACCATTTGCGTTCTGGAGAGAAAGTAGTACATGTAAGCCTTGCACCATTCAGGGCTTTGAAAGCGGAATTATGCAGTGAAGTGGATTTAACGTTGGTTGCTTCATGTTTTATTCCCTCTATAACGTGTATGTGTAATTATTCATGCTAATATATTTTCGAAATCAATACATTCTGGAAAACAATTTGCATCTGAATTATAAATGGGATGATCCTTATTTCGCTACGTGAGCAGATTTTGCGGAGTGCAGTGGAATTCATAAAGTACGCTAACGTGACCCGGCAGCTAATTTTAATGAGTTCTGCGTAGGGCCTAAAGTGAGTTCTCTTCGTGCAGGTATACTTCTAATTAATTCATTTCAGCAGATGGAACACTCAACAATATTGTCCGTAATTGGACCACTTAAGACAATTGAAAATCGCACCCAAACTTACCCAGTAAATGAGCTCGGAACATGATAACATCACGCAGCGACACTTCTTCGTTACGGTAGAGAATCTGGAACACACGCGAAGCGCCGCAGTCATTGATAATGGTTGCAGTGGAGCCTGCCGTCCCGGTTGTTGTGGTAGGCGAGCCGCCAGGTCCGGCGGTGGTGGTATTGCTGCTCCCCGTCCCGCTGCCGCTCGCCGTACCCGCATTGCAGCCGGTGGAGGAATTGGTAGAGATGGGTGTGTTAGCATTACTCGCAGCAGAACCGGGAGCAATACTGCTGCCACCGGTGGAACCGTTGCCAGCCGAAACTGTTATTCCACTCATCCCGGAAGAAGGAGCGGAAACGGGAGCGGCTGACACCACTGAAGGTGCACCCACCGTTTGGGATGCATCCGGAAGGCATGTCTCCACCTGAACAGGCAATCGGGGTGAAACTCGCAACGAACATCGCACTTGGTATAATCTGCAACAGAAGGAAAGGGCAGACAGAGAAAAGCGTCATGAAAATGTCACTGACCGAGTTTTCGCATAAATCGCTAATATGCTGAAAATAAATTCGATATTTTTTATGTAACCCGGTAATATAAATGTATATTCCTACAGCTTCCAGCTATATTCGAAACGAAATTATTGAATCGACTTATTACCGTTTGTCTGATACTGACTTCTTCAAATACGATAGTTTATCATGTTTTATAGTACCTTGCTTTACTATTTTAATCAATTTGATTCCGATGCTATTTTCGATCAGACTTAAAGTATATGAATTTGGTCTTTGGATCCTGGGAAGGTGATTGGCATCATAAACCATATTTTACCTGACTGGGAGCGTGTCGGTGCAGGTACCTGATTACTCAACAATAGTGGTCATTGTATTTTGCAAGGGGACACGTATAGCAATTGACTGGGATACATTACAAAAGTTCACATCAATGGACAACATAATTTCAATTCCCTAACAATAAAAAAAGGAGGGAAAAGGATATGAATATTTGAACAAGGAAATTTTGTGTATTTCAAACTTATTTTTCGTTTCCTTTATCGAAAAGATCTTTTCGCAGCAATAACATACCAGAAAACTATTAGCGATTAGGGAAGCTATATTTATTGGTTGACAGATTAGCGATAAGAAGTGCTTAATTTTGGTGACCAGTGCAACACTGAGAATTGCTTTTCTTTGTAAAGAAGCCGGATGAGTTTAGTATCTAGTCTTTTCGATCTATTATAAGCCTTTACTGCTCAACGCAAACATCGCTTTTACACCATAAATCTCAACTATTCCAAACTACCAACAGCGATGTGGGAAAATTCGAACAAGTCAATAAATTTCACTGGTTTTGGTATCCGAATCAGGTTACTGCCTGGGCCTTAAGGGCTGGTACGAGCAAAAAAAAGTGACACATTTTGTTTGAATATTCATCCGACCTGTGCGAAACGCGCGACCGACCGGTAAACCGGAAATACCATTAATTATGCACCAGCAGGAACTGATTGTGAGATGTATAAATATACTGCATTTGGATCAAGTACTTAGTAAAAAGCACACGGTTGTGATTGTGTAGTCACTCGTTGCCATCGGATTTGCCAGTGAAAGTTATTGATTCTTGGTTAGAACTATCGATAAATTCAATTAAACTTTTTACTCAAATTCCTGCAATAAACAATCGCGAAAAACATACTTCTGTTTCATTATTTCTTACTTCTATTTGTCAATTTTTGTTTTTCGTGTGTTTGGTTGGCTGTTTACGTACATTCAGCCGTTACAGTGTTTCTCGAAAGAAATAGCGATCTTAAAAACGTGATTTGTGGCCATGGCTGGTAAATTATTTTCGGGAGATTGTATATAATGATTTGTCTTTACTTGAAGGTGTAGATTCTTCATACCGTTACTGCTATATCGACTCAAATTCAATATGCAAAGTACACTTTTAATCGCACTGCACTATTTCCTGCTGAGCAGGTAGAAGTAGCCCTTTTTCCAATAGCGTCACGGAGCTTATCGCTGTACATTACAATAACGAATTATAGCTTCGCCAGTGGGTCACGCAGGCTTTTATTGCTTTTCCCGAATGTAAGATACGACAAAGTGGCGCTTCCTTCGTGAAAGGTCTCCTACGATAGTGCATTGGACTACATGAACTTTTCCGTATTCACTTTATATAAATCCAGAGCGCCTTCGTTCACGTGGTCTAGGTGGGTCGCATAAATTATGCTGGGTGAACCGTTATGTTTTGCCAGGGATCCATTGTGAACAGTAGGGGTGGTTTTATTCCCTTAATGGGCGTGAATTATAATTTTTTTAAATATACATATATATCGCTACTAATAGTCATTATGGCTTGGTTCTATAATTAACCTCAATTACTAAAAAATGCAAATAAAATTTAACTACCTATTGAGATTATAATTACACCTCTACAAAAACCTGCATTCCCTTTCGTGGATAGGCGATGTGTATACATACTTAATTTCTACATTGCACCCTGCAGCCAAACCAAAAGTCAACCTGCGCTTACTAGCGTGTATGCACATCTCTCTGGCTAGTTAAAATTGGAGACAGTTCAAAACTTTACTCTTTGTATGCATTAAGACCTTGATTGAGGTTTAAAATAAAATGGTTTAAAATATAATAGTTTTGATCAATTTTTTAGAATGGAGAAAATGCCGCATTAGACGTTACGGATTACTTATATTTGAGTTCCCGATTTTCTAAATGAGGCTGAATGTTAAATACAATGTTGCTGCACTTTCCAATTTAACTCGCTCGCTTAGAAATGCCCGGACCGATTGGAACAATTTGTTAATAAATTAAAAGTTTATTCTTCAAACAAAGTTGAGAACATTTTCTAATGAGAGGATATAAACATTTCATATATCAAATACACTTTTCCTGTATATTTGAACATTTAAATAATGAATATTTAAAATGAGTTTTGTATCTTACTTAATCATGTCAGACCAGTTAAAAATAACTTAACATTGCATACCAAATGACAGATTAATCCAATGTTTGAATTGTTATTAAGAAAATTGCCAAAGAAAGTCTGGACATTACGATTAAAAAAAAAAAAACACGTGTTTTTGACTACCGTTTTGAACAACATTTATTGATTAATTCATTAATAAAAAATCGCAAATATGATGAATGAAATATGAAATATGATATAATGACTAAGCAACACGAAAGTTTCAAATTCTTAAATTTTTTCCAGTTATGATTTTTGTTTAACACCATAATATACTGCGATAGTAAATAACTTTTGAAGAATGAATTCATTCGAAACAGCGTCCAAAAGATTTTCTATTTCACTTGGAAATGCTCTACTTTAAAAAGAGCTAACCATTTACGTTTCTTTCAACTGCAACATCATTAGCAAATAAGTATGGTTCTCAAAGTTTTAAACTAAGAGGCTGTTACAAACTTTCGATTTAAGCTTCAAAGAGTATTGGTGAAATAGGAGAAAGTCGGCGAATATTATATTGAATCACTTGGGTTTTCAATGTGTCAAATCAAAACAGTCGTTTTACAATAGGTACCACATGAGTGCATTGAAATATAAGTATGGCGGCGACAAAGACACGTTCAATTGTTATGTGAGAATACTCTTAGGTGCGATTGAGAACCTTTCTTGTCAGTAAATATTTACCCAACTTGTAACAATCGTTCTATCTTTAAGATACTCTTTATCCATAAGAAGCTGGGAATCTTGAAGTAAACCCTAAACTCAGACAGTGTGTCCCGAAAGGGCACAACTCGATTTTTCTCAACTTTGATGACCCGGTGCTAGTAGAAGAAACAAACGAGACAGTAGGCGAAAAAAAAAATACAAACCGACTGAAGCCCTTCGGCAGGCCGTTGCCTTGTCGCTCCGCTTGTCATCGGTCTTATTGCAATTATGCCCGTCTGAGTGTGACGGGGGTAAAAAAATCAATCACGAAATAGAAATACAAGCAATTTACTAACGTCATCCCAAAATCCTCAGCTGAGCACTGCCATCCCAATCGACAAAAAGCCATAATTTTCACTATAGTTTTCGTTTGACAGGACGCAGGAAAAAAGTTCGGTAGCAAAAGTAAAATAACATCAATTTTCATATTATTAAGATCTACATTTTTAGCAATTTAACCTTATTGCTGGTCTCGGTGTGTGATCTTGGTATATAAAGTTAGTCGTTGTACGTTAATTATTATTATTCGTTAATCGTTAATTCGTTAATTTATTATTGGAGATTTATTTCGAAACGTATAGGAAAAGGTACAACGATAGTTGAATATGAAATATTAAACAATAAATATCAGTGATATCTCTCGAGGGTGAAGCAAAATATTTAGTTAAGTAGCCTTTAAATATCTTCGCTCGTTCATTATGATATTACATGCTTCTGGAAATAAGCAGAGCTCTTGTTTTTTATTATTACTTTTACTCATTTTCATACTTTTACTTACTTATTGCTTGCATACTCATATCACTTCTCAGAATTTAGATAAACTACAATGCGTCTCCATTCCGAATCTTCCATTATTCATGCTTAGTTGTAGCGTTGTTTCTTCTCGACAAGCAGGAAACACGCAACGTGGTAATTACTACAGTAGGTCCTGGCCCGTAACGTACTTCCGCAAACAAGCCTTACAGTTTTTAGATTTGACTAGTGAAAGTTACGTTAACTATGTGTAACTCTAGTTATTTTCGTGTAACGTTTATGTGAATTTAAAGTTGGTTACAAGCGCAAACACTTGTGTACGTGAAAACCACCAGTAGAATTAGGAGCAAGTAAAATCTTTGCAGTTTTCTGCATTTTATTAATGTATTCCAGACTTCTTCGGGATATATTCAGTTTGGCTTCCGGTTTTTAACCTGCTAAAAAGTTAATAAAATGCCACATTGACTTGATAGGTGGACGAGACAAGTTGCAGTGTTGAAACTCTTCCAAAAACATGAATTTGTTCATATAGATGAGTCATTGTTGAATAGAAAAGAATTAGTTTGATTATATTAATTAGATAAATTTTGGATGATTCGTGAAATGTGGTCCCCGTGGCTCTGTGGTTAGAGATGTCGGTCGGCTAGCTCTCCCATACGGTTGTGATATCGGGTTCGATTCCCGATCGAGTCGAGGATCTTTTCGAGCTGGAAATTTTCTCGACTCAGCACTGGGGCACGGTGTATCGTTGTACTTATCTTACACATGAGCAATTCTCGCTGAAACTAGGCCTTTAGGTGCACAGGGTCTTTTAAATTTGATATATATGCGCATAGTTATTAGAAATATTGAAAAAATGATAATGCCATTTTTGTTCGATCGAATTTGTTGACCCCTTGGTCGTTCTGGCCCTAAAAAGATTTAGAATCATGAATACCTTCCCAAAATAGCATTTTGTATTTGTATTTTGTATTTGTATTTGTATTTAATTATTTCATCTGACCTATTTAGTCTTAATGAAGTAGGTTGGGTGGGGAAAAGCTCATTCGAGAAATTCCTTACGAGATGCTCAAATGCGCGTAAAAACCCCACCATCTTTTGATTAAACATTAACATTTCAAAAACTAAGTCTAACAAGAAATCAATATACTATTGTAAAATATGACACATGAAATCACTTAACTAGCTAAGACACAATTTTACCCTAAGGCTAATAGACTACAACATTCGCTTAAGTCTATTTTTAAAAGTAACACTAGATACGTTGAAGTCAAATAGGTAAATTACATTGTTGAAGACGTCACAAATCGCCCTGATGGGTTCGTTTTGGCCATATTCTGTACGATGAAATGGGAGACGCAGAAAGCTTCGCAATCTTAGGTTTCGATTCGGAACATTCACGTTTTCAATAGCTTCGCAAAAATGAAACAAAACAAAATTGAACCAATAGCATAAAACGACTATAGAAACGTCAAAGTTTCAGTCAAATTAAAAATAACGATATAAATGAAATATTGAAACTGGGACATTTTTTGTGGAACTGCTCAGTAATAAAAAAACTATCGCTTTGTTAGTATCAAACATGTTAGTGTTGCATCCATTATTTTCATTCAACTCAAAAAAAAACAGTAGTGGCGTACTAGTTCTAGCACCAATCGATTATGATAGGCTTATAACATGTGCATCCACTTGGTCTCAGTAGACAGGTTACTACGTTGATCGCGCGGTATACGTTGAATATTTTAATACTCAGCTTGGAAAATAGGTTCAATTGATGGGTTAGCACTGATGCTCACCTAATTTTTCTCTTGCATCTTATAGCATTTTTTCTCAGCTTTCCAATGCTGGTCTCCTCAGATCGAAAATCGGTAGTTGCGAACACGGTCAACATTGCATTTTTCTGATATAATCCAAGATGGCAGCCTAAATTCTGCTCACTTCAAATGAAAGCCCTATCATTCCTCTTTACAGAATAAAGCTACTTGTAGTACTTTACATTACGAATTTTAGAGATACAGCTCAAATAATACATCAAGAATTGCAAAAATTTCAACTTTTCTGATAACTGTTTCGCCCCTTGGTGACCAAGGGATCAACAAATTCGATCAAACAAAAATGGCATTGTCATGTTTCCTCTATTTCTAATAACTATGTGCATTTATATCAAAATTGAAAGACCTTGTGCACCTAGTGGCCTAGTTTCAGCGAGAATTGCTCACATATAAAATGTGCCAAAAACAATAAGGCCATTTGATCTATTGTGTTATTGCACAGGTGTTTTCTGTACTCCGCACTGTTATTATTGGCAGCACACTAAGGTCGCTTTTTACGCATTTTTTGCACGGGTTTTTTTCACGCGGATTCCGGAATTTTCGCGTTTTTTTACGCGGATTCCGTTATTTACGCGTTTTTTTACGCGGATTCCGGAGCTTACGCGGTATTTTTTTACGTGGATTTTGGAATTCCTTCACTCGGAATGCGGAATTTACGCGGGTTTTTTATGCGGATTCCGGAATTTACTTGGTTTTTTTACGCGGTTTCTTTTTACGCGACACGTATTCCCCGCGTTAAAAGCGACTTTAGTGTATTAAAATCAGTGATACGCTTATCATTTACATCTGTGCTTATGTGTGAGTTTTACCTTTCCGTTTAAAGTTTTCTGCTTTAATATACCGAGTCTCCTTTCATCCTACCAATATCGCCTAATTATAATTCCCTGAAGATAACTTTCATACGTTGCTCAGTAGGGGTGTGCGAAACTGGCTTTTCTGGTGTCGAAACGAAACGAAACGAAATTAACTCTTAATTTCGGTTTCGCCAAATTAGTCGAAACGAAATCAAGGTGGATTTCGAGTTCTCGAGACGAAACGAAATTGGTCTCTAAATTTCGCGAAATTTCGGAAAATGAAATAAATGTTCCTGAAACATAGCATTACAATGATTTAAAACGTTGGAGCGTACGCTAACGAAGTACCCTTCAGCAGCTGATCGCAAGGCGCTTACCTGGTCGACGAAAAGTAACGTAGGTATTCAGATATCGATAAACCGACAATGACGAGAAAATCAAAAATGTTAAAAACTAAAACCTTAAAAATTGCTGTAACTGTACATAGTTATACCATAATTTAACTATGTTTTTCATTGTAGATACATCAATTTTACATTAAATATCATTGTCCAGAACAATAAAAAATATCGTTTTTGCCATTTTTACAATGAAAAAGGGGGGTCGATATGTATCTTAACAGCATTTTTTCAGGCATTTTTCCCATAGATTTAGAAGTCACTGACAATGTTTTTCATGGTAAAATTATTGTATTATTTCCATTGTCAAAATGGCAAAAACGATGTTTTTTATTGTTCTGGACAATGATATTTAATGTAAAATTGATGTATCTAAAATGAAAAACATAGTTAAATTATGGTATACTATGTACAGTTACAACAATTTTCAAGGTTTTTTAAATGTTTCGTTAATGTTATTTTTTTTCGGGAGGTAGGTTTTCAACCATTCCTGTGAGTTTTGGTGTCCCTTGCAAAGATAACTATTCCAAAGAGTTTTTCCCTATGCAAACGTAAAAGCGATGAATCCGATATGCAATTCCTCGGCGGCCTTCTGATGCATTTCTGCATTCTCTAAAAGCAGCAAAATTCACAGGAATGGTTAAAAAGCTGTAAAACCTTTGGAGGGCAACCTTCTTGAGCTTTAGGGCAACTTTTTTTTCGCTTTAATCGACCAGTGTTATTGAATTTTTTTTAACACCGTTTAGTCAGACCAGACTAATTTCAATTCGAGGAAAACAAAATTTAAGTTAACTATTCTGTAAACTTCGAAGTTTCCAATATGTTTGCACATTTTTTAATATAACTTAAAATTACTTTTTAATTTAGCAGTTCCACAAAAATGTCCCAGTTTCAATATTTTTTGTCATTTTAGATTTGGCTTAAACTTTGCATACACGTTTCTATAGGCTGAGAAGCTATTTAAAATGCTATTTTGGGAGGATTATTGTGATTATAAATATTTTCAGAGCCAAAAGTTTTTTGATCAGTGTGACGTCTCTGGAAAAGTTTTAGATAGTAATTTTATCTTTCCGATAAAAAAAAATAAAAAAATTCATTTTTTTTAATGTAATAGAAACATTAAAATAATATAAAAAAGCTTATTTTCAAAAATCTTATTTTTTTTTGTATAAAAATTACAAGAAAAATACCGAAGCGATGAAGAAATCAAAAAAAAAGTTATATTTTTTCAAAAAAAAAAAAAAAATTACAACATGTTTGTACGCGGTTAAATTATTTTTTCAGCTAAATCGGTTTGTTTGACTGGCACAACTAGTGTCTCTGGTAAGGTTGTAGAAAATAATTGTGTCCTGTGGGTTTCTGCGACACCAAAAATAATAAAGTGCATTTGGGAACATTCCTAAACTACGTGGTCATATTTTGATCCCTTTTATACCCTCCTACTCCCCCGTGGTCTTTCGTGGTCTTTTGTTTTGTGATCTTATTCTGCATATATGTACAATAAAGTATGAAAAATTTATAAAAAAATGAAGGTTTAAGAAAACTGATTATTAGTTATTGCGCAAATTGTAAATAGAATTTTCAGTAATATCATTTTCTCAAAACCAAAATAACAAATAGATAATGGTTGTTTAATTTTTAATAATATTTCATTGTCTTTAACAAATATAACAATTTCCTTATCTGAAAGTAATTTAAAATACGCTATTCTGTTGAGTATATTCAAAATGATTTTTAATTTGTTGTTGAGTATCAAAATAAATAAGATTTGTTTAAGCAATTTGATCATCTACGATAAATTTTTCGCTCATAGTTATGATAAATTGTATACTCATCTAGAAATCATCTAGAAAAATATTTAGTTGATAATAAGTGAAACCTTACTTTTAGTGATTTTCAGTATGTATCGGATTTGTAACTTAGTTTTTTTAATAAATTACAAAGTTTTTGAATGTCGAACAAAATATAAACATCTTTCTTTCTTCCTTCAGTTCATGAACATCCAGGTCTTATATATTGTTTTTAAGGCCAAAACGTTGATTTTTTTTAACCGGTAGTTGAGTATTGAAATATACTTCCAGGTAAAATGTCATAAATCCCGACGCATTGCAGAATAGAACTATTATTCTAAAGAAGTAAATGCCATATAAGGCAAAGCCAGTTTAAAAAAAAAAATTCTTCGTTCGGATAAATTTGAAATATGTTTCAAAAATTTGATTGCAGTTAGTTGGTGACAACTCTCAAAATTTCCGTGACACTCATTAATTATCAAGTCGTGTCAAATAAATTTATTAATTAAAAAATTGCGAAAGCTTCGTCTTGACTGAGTGGCAATAATAAATTATAATACTGAAAAAATACTACGTGGTCTATTCGTTAACCCCCACACCCCCGCGTGATTTTTCGTGGTCTTTTGATAACCCCCCCTCCGTCTTCCTATATATGACTACGTGGTTTGGGAACGGCCCTTTTGAAACAAACCAAAAATTATTTTTCTTTCAACCAATCAACAGTTAGAATGGAATGTTGTAATGCAACAAACAAATAGTTTTCTTTTTCCTCAATTAAGTTATTCGTAATCATCCTCGTTCTCTTATTTCTCGTTCTTTCTAACCATTCTTTTCTCCTACCTTGTATATTCGTCAAGTGCAAAGTCAGAATTACTTTTATGCTATAATCTGAACCTGTTTTTGAAATTGTAAAATTTTGTGTCCCCTAAAAACAAGAGTAACATTTCTCAGTTATGTGTTCAACGAGAGCGAACCAAGTACTTTTTATTCATTCATTGATAAAGTATACTTTTTTGGTAACACGTTTAAAATGTTTTTGATAAGGTACCTGGCAATTTTGAAACCTATGCTGACTTTGAAGTCAGAGTGTTTTTAAACAATACTAAAACTTCAGGCAATTACAACTTTTCCTGCTTGACACATCGATCACTCTGTCTGCACACTATAAGGCATGATATCTAGTCAGCCTAGTGATAGCAATGAACTATCTGAAAAAACACATTTAAATACACTACGGTGTGCGAAGAGGAGTTCTCTAACACAGAGAATCCGAAAAACGCTTGAAAATTTTTACAAGTCGAGTAGCATAGAACATTTGGCCTGTAAGGTAGAGCTTTAGAGCTTTAGTTTTGACAGAAATTTTTATGCCCTCCTAAACGAAAGACAAAAAGTGACCTCTTTAACCTTGTGCGCTGCAAATATAACCACATTTTGATGTACGTAAAAGATGCGTAAAATTTATTCTTACAAACAAATTACTAGATACGATGTAGCGCATTTGGACGGCTTCATATTCTTCGAATATGACTTCAGTGATGACATGAATTTTATGCTCTGCGTGAATAAAAAATACCTCCCGCATGATGTTACGGTTTTCTCTTTAAAAACAAGGAAGTTTAATTTCGCGAAATGTTTGGCGGAATTTAGCGAAATTCAACGAAATTTTTCGGCAATTTCGCGAAACCGAAATTTCGCGAAATTTCGGAAAATTTCGAGTTTTGCGAAATTATACGAAATCTTTCGAAATCTCGCACAGCCTTATTGCTCAGACTAATTTTATTATGAGAGGCACCCAGTTTGTTAGGAGGAGAGTCAACAGGGGTACTGTAGGATTCAGTTTGGAGAAAAGGCATGTGGTGAGGAGCCTGAGGATTTTTTGTTAGGGAATTAGAATTAAATTGTCCATTGATGTGAACTTTTGTAATATATCCCAGTCAATTGCTATACGTGTCCCTTTGCAAAATACATACAATGACCACTATTGTTGAGTAAAATATGGTAAAATATGGTTTATAAAGCCAATCACCTTCCCAGGATTGAAAGAACAAATCTCTTTTGGCTGTAAACAGTAGGGTGGGGCAAAGTTATCGATTTTCCAGAACTAAGTTTCTTTGGTTCCTTTTGGGGCCCCAAACAACCCTAAACTTACGGGAAGTCGATTGGTTTTGTCTCATTTGGCGCATTGAATTTCAAATTTGTAAGAAAATTTATATGGGAAAACCTACTTTTTTTGCATTAACCTTTCTAGAGAGCTCAATAATGATCTAATAATGCACTACATTATGTAAAAGTATAGTATTTCAGATGCCCAACAACGTATAGTAACTTTGCAGAAGACACTGAAGAGCTGGGATGTCTCTAAGAAGAGCTATAGTTGTTCAAAGTTGGGTATGTCGATTTGAATGCAGAAAATCTTGATTTCTGCCAACATTACCAATGTACCGGCTTCAGTATACAGTAAAAAAGAATTACATTTCTTTGAATGCACTTAAATGGAGCATTGGAAACCATGTAATATTCCGTGTGGCATTATATTCACATGCAATGTAAATGAATATATTGTTAATTTGCATGCATATTTATATTCAAAGCTTTAAGTTTATATCACTTAACGTACAAATTCACATGGTTTAAAACGATTTTGTATTGTGCATTATTATTGGTGTGAAATTATATACGTTTTTCACTTAATGTGCTAGAAACCGTCATGTGCTTTCATTTGTATTAGTTGTAAATTTCATTTTTTGGTACTGTGTAGGATTCCCATCAGAAATATCCGGTCGTAATGAGTTTATACACTCAGCTGGATCAAGCAAACAAATTTAGGTCAATATTGTAGACGTAGGTAGAATCTACAACGTGTTGGAATGGAAATCTGACTAACGCCGGTACACTGGCAGTGTTGGCAGAAAAAATGATTTGCAACATAAATTTCGACATACCTAACTTTGAACAGCTCTAGTACTTTTGGACACCCTAGCTCTTTAGTGTCTTCGGCCAAATTGTTAGGCATCAAAAAACCTACTTGAAGTCATGAAACCTATGGTTTGAGCCATTTTGAGTTCTTTAGAATGGAAAATGCAAAAATGTTGGTTTTTCCATACAAATCTCCATATAAATTGGAAATGCAATGCGCCAAGCGGAGACAAAACCAATCGACTTTCGATAAATTGAGGATTGTTTGGGGCTCCAAAAAGAACAAAAAAAAACTTCTGCTATCAAGATTCGTTTCTTCCATATAACGATTCCCCACCCTAGTAAACAGCCACAGCCAAAAAACCTTGATCTGCGTTTAAATAACGTATGCGTTAAAAAAATGGACTTTTTCCGGATGGTGATAAAAAAATAACTAAGACAGAGAATTGAGTTTGATAAATTTCCCATGGTAGCTTCCTCGCAAAATTGTTTTATCTCCTTGAGTGCGGCCTTTCGGCAGTTAACCGAAACATTCGCCATGGCGGACGTAAACATGCGTGTAGGCATGTTTTTTTAATTCTTTCATCGTTTTATTTATCAATTTCTTCTCTGTTTTCGCGACAAAATTGTTGAAGTGGATCTTACGCTTCAGGCTTGGCCAGAAATTCTTGATGGGATGCAACTTGGGGACGTCGGATGGCTCCGAAAACTTGAGTATAAACATCGATATTCAGCAGCTCCACCTCCTCCAACGATCGCTTCGAGTAGTGGGCCGACGCTAGATCCGGCCAAAATACCGCCTCGTATTTCTTGATGAACGAAGCAACTTCCGACTGGCACTTCGTACTATAAATTTACCCGTTCACGGCCAGTCCGGAGCGAAAGAAGAGCAAGTTTGACATCCCTTTCTCGCAGATTGTCAACCACAGCAGCACCTTCTTGGGGAACTTGGTGTGTGAAATAAACTTCACCTCGGTGCTCACTTCCTTCGTGGGGGAGGTAAAAAACGAAGTACCCTGCCAGCCGTTGCCATCCAGGGTGAGACAGGTCTCGTCGTCCATCACAACCGCCACGTCGTGATTTGCCGGGAAAATCGACTGGACAATCTTATTCAGGCGCTGCCGCTGCGTCATTGCCTGCAGCTCCGAAACTAGTGGACGGGACAGCTACTTCCTGTCGTGTACTTTTTCACTGTGTAGCCGGTTGCACTGACCTCCTGGCCGAGCGCATGCAGCCACTTTTCCCTCGGTTTTCCTCTCCAGCATCCTTTGGAGCTTCTTGTCGCTCAGGGTCTTCGGCCGTCCGGAACCGAACTTTCTTCAATGCTCTGATTGTTGTCCAATAGTGCCAAGATGTTGTAGATGCCGGAACGGGCATATCTGGTGTCCAGGAGCTGCCGCACGATGTCCTTTTTCGACACCACGGGGTACCGTGCTTTGAACGCGCATACTTCTGAACGGAGTAGCTTCACTGTTTTCGCCATGACGGTTAGAGTTCAACTGATAGAGCTGTCAATTTTTTTCTGCTGACTCATTGGTTAATATGATTGATGCTGCATGCGTAGTTTCGTCAGTGCGTGTAAATCCATGAGAAATCGTCAAACTTTATCCATTTTTTTCGACGCAAACGTTAATGCACCACAACTGCACAGTAGATGTTCCGATGTCTCGCTTTCCATATTACAAAAGCGACAGATATCATCCTGAACTTGTTGAGCTCTAAGAGCTTTTTTGAATTACTTTCGTTTGGTGTTATAAATCCCTCAGATTGGGAACACTTTCTGACATCCAACCAATTGGTTATCACCTTTTGTTCCTCCCAGCGTTTGAGCTCCATTTTCACTGCACAGTGTGATATACCGCAGAAAGGTTTTGGACCGATGAACTGCGGGTTAGATCCTGGTTTTGCAAGTTCGTCGACCTGAGTTCGTTTGACACAGCTGTCGCATTGTGAGAATACATTCCCAGACAATCTTGGATGTACATTTATAAGCATCAAACGCTTCAAAAGCTGCTTTTGACTGTCAGAGAAAACACAAATATTTGCATGTTTGTATTTCCTAGTCAGACAAACATTCCCACATTCAAAGATTGCAAAATTCTCTGCTTGGAACAATGTTGGACAGTGTCTGTCATTTTTTTTCTGCTGAGCAGCACTAGCCTGAGGATAAACTCATTTTACAGTCGTTTGACAACCAAATTCGAACCCACGACCCCTCGCTTGTCAAAGTTGACTCTGTAAGCTTACGGCTACGGAGCTCCCCTTAGTAAGGCACGATGAGAGCCACAGCAATTCAATGGAACTACGTCAAGGATTTCGTTTAAGGTGCCTCATGACGATCTCCATCAAGGCAGGTGTCGCCACACTAGCTCGACGTCCCCCTTCATAGTGTTTTTTGGTACTTCCGGTCTCCAGGTATCTTTTGACATTACGGTGAACAAAACTTCCACTCACACGTATATTGGACTGCTCACGACCTATGTCCTTCTGCCGTTTTCCAGTTCGGAACAAGTCAACCACCAGTTAGAGATCCATTTTTACGGATAACACTCGATTACAAAAGTAACCCATACATCCACTAACAACTAAGACACAATATAAATAAAGAGATGAGGGGTCGTCCAATGCAGTTTTGTTCGCAACGTAGTAATGAGTGTTGAAGTAATGTAGTATTTCAATTGCCGGACCCTATTTAATTCAACTATTCAATGAAAGTCGAAAAATTGTGCAATTTATTTATTGATTATTTTTTCATAAATAAAATATTGTGCGTGACCTCACATAAATTTTAAATCACCTGTTTTATTTATTTCATTTTGAATTTTTAAAGATTATGATATGAGGCGTTGAATTGAGATCGTTGTTAGAATTTAAATAAAAATAAAAATATGTTATAATATTTATAATGACTTACAAATCTTCTAGCACAGTGTTGTAATATTTTTTTAAAGAAAACGGAGCTGGAATTAAAAAACAACTGTCATAATTGGTTTTTTGCACATTGCAAACAAGCTTGTGAACTAAAAGGGGACGAAGATTTGGTACTGAACCCAAACTAAAATTGTTGTCCAGATTAAGAAACTTGACCCTAATGATTTTTACATATATGTTTCTTTTAAAAATTTATATTTAAAAAAAACAGGAAAGTTTCTTCCTATTTCGTTTTTTAGTTGTAGTGTTTACGGAAACAAATTCCAGCAAAGGTTGTTACAAATTGATATGAGTGCTTACTGTAGCAAGCTTCAATAAATTCTAAAACCGCACTGTCACTGGTCGAATTTGTACAAAATTAGTCGTTTTTCTCTTTGTGCATCCCGGGCTATAGACGTGATTGTGTCCAGGAATAGACGGCCATGTAACGCAAGTCGCAAGAACTGGGTGTGTTGGGTGTGGGCATGCCAGGAGAAGAAGACAGCTAATTAACTGCTGACCGAACGACCGAAACGATAGTTATGCTTCACGGTTGTCGAGCGGAAGCGCCTATGCCAGCATAGAACGGCTAAAATCAAATTCAATAAAGTGAAACATTATACTGAAACCTGCCGTAGGCTGAGAACAGGAAACGGTTATGGGCTAGATGACGTGAATCGTACCCGGGTACAGGTGAAACCTAAATGGTAATGAAGGGTAATGAACTGTTGCTTGTGCTGCTCGGCTTTCGATCAAGCGTCCTAGCGACTCGACACAACAGGCCGGTTATGCTTCCTAAATTAATATCTTCTCTAGACAGTCCGCGTAATTACGCTAATGGAGCACCAATAGATAAAAAAAAATGAGTGGGAAGGTAAAGTTAGATTTGGGGGATTTTTTCGCTATGTACAACGATTAAAAAGTGTAAATGTCTATCAAGTTCCCAGAAATGTGTCCGTTCGGATCTTCCCTTGCACTATTCTGTCTGACTGCCGGGAACAACTCGACAATCAGTCAACTGGTGAGCGACTACAAGCGGATTTTGACATTCCAGCTTGTTGAAAGGAGGAAAAAGTTATGATAATTACTTCCCGTTCGAGCGTTTGTTGGAAGCTATGGAAAAATTTCCTCTTCCGCTTTTCCACCAGTGTACGGCTTTTGTTGCGACGGCTGCTGTGTTTGTTGCAGACTCCCGCACATTAAGACGTTATCATATGGTTGACACTGGCGACGAGGGATGAATAATTGAAACGCCAACGACCGACGAGTGCTTTTGAATATATTCATTTTCAATAGGTATTCAAATTATGGACAGCCGAGGGAGAGTGAGACCCATTGTCAGGGTGGGTTCTTGATTGCCTTTCTTCGCTGCACGCTTCAGATGGGTACAGACGGAACAGGCGACACTGTGGATATCGGAAGCGTTGGAGCGTACGTTTCAACATTTTGTCGCTCCGAAAATCATGCGCCAGGCCGCTCGTATGAGGCTTTTCAATAGAACATTGGTTTGGAAAGCATTCCAAAAATGGTTCACGAACATTGACAGAAGATGCAGTTTTGTTTCACTTGATAAAAGTGAATAGCGCTGGTTCATGTTTGAAAAGTTATGAAAAACTGGGATGCAAGGCGAAAAGTTCAACATTAAAGACCCATTGTTCAGACTGCAGACTGAAGAGTGAGTTCATGCGATGGCATGAAATTATAATAAATGATGGAAGCTTTTCGTCAACACCCCTATTCATGGAGTTTCTTTTGTCTTTTCTTCTAGTTGTTGGGGAACATTTCTTCTAGGGATAAATATCTATTTTGACTGAGGATAAACGTTTGGAGTCAAGCGTGAAAATGTCGTGAGTATAGTTTTTGTGATTGTCATTGGTATGTTTTAACCGTTGAGTTATGTTTGGTTTTTTATGGGATCTTGTTATACTGAGTGCATGGATATACAGTTTCTCCAAAATTATAGGTCAGGTACTATTATGGGCCACTCTCACAAAAATATGTGTATTCTCACGAAATCAAGCAATTTTCATTAGCCATGGTATTTTCTAGCTCAGTTGTAACCTTTCTTTTACGATTTAAATGATTTAAATTTGCAAATGTCACTAAATTTAATAATTCTGCTCAGTGCATTTTGTTTTGGCAATTTTTATTGTGATAATGCATCAAAATATCATTCTGTGCCGAACACGCATCAGTATCGGACGTGTGATCGGTGATCGCTCCGATAGAATATAAAACAAAAGACGTGAGAACAAGTGTTGGCATTGTTTGCCTGGTCGAGTGAAATAAATCCGGGTTCAAGGTCGCGCCTTTGTGCAACTGTTTCGCATCGTGACTACCAGCTGGTGCGTAAGCCGATTTGGCTGCTGGCTGAATTGTGCTACAGCAGTGGACGAGACACAAAAGAGGAAAAAGAAGAAGCCATCAGTTGACAGTGAGTTGTATCGCTGTGTGGAGTGATCTCACACCTGGCTCGCTGCTGGTGGCTGTTTGGTGCTGCTGTATTGGTGCTGCTGGCTGTAACGGCTGCAACTTCGAACGATCGGACAACCAACCTTACTGGAAGGGAGAAGTAAAAAGGTACGTGCTCTTGTCGGCGCTAGTGCGCTAGACTTAGCGGGATGGATGTAGATCCCTCGCCTCCCGTGCCACCATCCCCGAACCCCTCTAACCCTGACCCTTCTGTTACCCCCTCCCCTGTTCATTCTTCAGTCCCCCCTCGCCCCAGGCTTTACCCAGACGGAGCCCAGGGCAGCTATACTGTCTATTTTCGGCCAAAGGCGGGACCGAAATCGAAACAGTTGAACCTCTTGCAGATTTCTAAAGACCTGACGAAGGAGTACAAGGGCGTGACCGAAATTTCCAAGGTCCGGCCTAACAAGCTCCGTGTCGTGGTCAGTAACCTGAAAGAGGCAAACGATATAGCTTGCTCTGAGCTCTTCACACGCGAGTATCGCGTTTACATACCCGCACGAGACGTGGAGATCGACGGTGTCATAACCGATTCGAGTCTGTCCGTCGAGTGTATACTGGCAAGTGCCAAAGGGTGCTTTTAAAACAAAACCTGTCCCGATGTAAAGGTGCTCGACTGCAAGCAATTGCGGTCAGCATCGATCATCGGTGGCAAAACAGTATACACCCCGTCAGACTCGTTTCGAGTTACGTTCGCCGGGTCAGCGCTACCAAGCCACGTCTCGATCCACCGGGTTCGTCTCCCTGTGCGATTATATGTGCCCCGCGTCATGAACTGCCTGAATTGTAAGCAGTTAGGCCACACCGCCGCCTACTGCTGCAATAAGGCACGTTGTGGCAAGTGTGGGGAGAATCATGCGGATGATTCCTGCAGTAAAAATGCTGAAAAATGCATTCACTGTGGGGAGAGTCAGCATGAGCTCTCGACATGTGCGGTGTACATGCAGCGCAGGGATAAAATAAAGAGGTCTCTCAAAGAGCGTTCGAAGCGTTCTTACGCTGAGAAGCTGAAGAAGACCGTTACCACTTCTCCCATTACATCAAACCCTTATGATCTGTTGTCCTCTGATGAAACCGATTCTGACGATTCACCAGCGGGAACATCTTACGCCAATCCTGGGGAGTCTAGAAAGAGGTAAAATATTTCCTCTCCTAAACTTCCCAGAAAAGGTCCTAAGATTTCTCAAAGTGAAATGAAAGTTACAAGCAAACCAAACAGTGCTGCGGAAAAACCGAAGCAAACTCCTCCTGGGCTTGCAAATTTAAAGTCCCAGAAGGAGTTCCCAGCACTGCCAGGAACATCTAAAACCCCAGTTGTTCCTTTTGCACATCCAGTTGATGAAACAAACTCTGGATTAGTGAAATTTTCTGACATTGTGGACTGGATTTTTGAAACTTTCAATGTACCCGATCCAATTAAAATTTTTCTTACAGCATTTCTCCCAACAGTTAGATCGTTTTTGAAGCAGTTGACTGCCCAATGGCCCCTCCTTGCAGCGATTGTATCCTTCGATGCCTAATTCAACTGCGTATATGAAGGATTCTATCTCTGTCTTACAGTGGAATTGTAGAAGTATTTTACCAAAAATTGATTCGTTTAAAGTTTTGATAAATAAAAACAAATGCGATGCATTTTCCCTTTGTGAAACTTGGCTTACTTCAAATATTGATCTCAACTTCCATGATTTAATATTATTCGCCTTGATCGAGACACCCCATATGGAGGAGTACTTTCAGGGATTAAAAAGTGCTATTCTTTCTATCGTATTAACCTCCCCTCGATTCCAGGCATCGAAGTTGTCGCATGTCAAATGACAATACAAGGTAAAGAGCTTTGTATTGCCTCAATATATATTCCTCCCAGAGCACAGGTTGGGCAACGGCTGCTCTTTGATTTAATAGAACTTCTTCCCTCGCCACGTTTGATTTTGGGAGACTTCAACTCTCATGGCGTGGCTTGTGGTTCCCCTTACAATGATAACCGCTCCTCTTTAATCTATAACCTTTGCGATGACTTCGACAGGACTATTTTAAACAACGGCGAAATGACACGTATCCCGAAACCTCCAGCGCGCCCAAGCGCTTTGGATCTATCCTTATGTTCGACGTCGCTACGGTTAGATTGCACATGGAAGGTAATCCTCGATCTTCACGGTAGCGACCATCTGCCTATTCCTATTTCAATTAATAACGGGTCAACTCGCATGCGACCAGTTGACATTCCGTATGACCTCACACGGAATGTCGATTGGAAGTTATACGAGGAAATGATTTCAAAAGCGGTCGATTCGATTCAACATCATCCACCACTTGAAGAATACAACCTCCTCGCGGGCTTGATTCTCGACGCCGCGTTGCAAGCCCAAACGAAGAAATATCCCGGCGTAACGATTAAGAACGGCCTCCCACTCCGTGGTGGGACCAAGAGTGCTCCGATGTCTACACGCAAAGATCCGACGCGTTTTTGGCCTACCAGAAGGGAGGTATACCTGGCGACTATTTACGGTATTCGGAGCTTGATACCAAGCTTAAAAGCTTGGCTAAAGCAAAGAAACGCGGATATTGGCGTCGGTTCGTGAACGAGACGTCGAGGGAGACATCGATGAGCACTCTTTGGAACACAGCCCGAAGAATGCGGAATCGCGTAACGGTCAACGAAAGCGAGGAGTCTTCAAGTCGGTGGATATTTGATTTTGCCAGGAAAGTATGTCCGGACTCTGTTCCTGAGCAAAATATTGTTCGTGATGCGTCTCCACGACGCGATAGAATCACCTTTTACGATGGCAGAATTTTCAGTTGCCCTCTTGCCCTGTAACAATAACGCGCCTGGGTTAGATAGGATCAAATTCAACTTGTTGAAGAATCTACCCGGCAATGCCAAGAGGCGCTTGTTGAACTTGTTCAATAAGTTCCTGGAGCAAAACATTGTACCGCAGGATTGGAGGCAAGTGAAGGTGATCGCCATCCAAAAACCAGGGAAACCAGCTTCTGATCACAACTCTTATAGGCCGATTGCAATGCTATCCTGTATTCGGAAATTGATGGAAAAAATGATACTCCGTCGTTTAGACCATTGGGTCGAATCAAATGGCCTACTATCGGATACTCAATTTGGCTTCCGCCGTGCCAAAGGGACGAATGATTGTCTTGCGCTGCTTTCAACAGATATTCAGCTGGCGTATGCTCGCAAAGAACAAATGGCGTCTGCGTTCTTGGACATTAAGGGGGCTTTTGATTCCGTTTCTATTGACATTCTTTCGGGCAAACTTCACCGACAAGGATTTTCTCCAATTTTAAACAATTTTTTGCACAATTTGTTGTCCGAAAAGCACATGCATTTTACGCACGGCGATTTGGCAACTTTTCGCATTAGCTACATGGGTCTTCCCCAGGGTTCATGTTTAAGCCCCCTCCTTTACAACTTTTATGTAAATGACATCGACGAATGTCTGGCAAATTCATGCACGATAAGACAACTTGCAGACGACAGTGTAATCTCTGTTACAGGAGTCAAAGCTGCCGATTTGCAAGGACCATTGCAAGATACCTTGGACAATTTGTCTGCTTGGGCTTTACAGCTAGGTATCGAATTCTCTCCGGAGAAGACTGAGATAGTAGTTTTTTCTAGGAAGCATGAACCTGCTCAGCTTCAAACACAATTAATGGGTAAAACGATTTATCAGGTTTTGGTACACAAATATCTTGGTATCTGGTTCGACTCTAAAGGCACCTGGGGTTGTCACGTGAGGTATCTGATGAAAAAATGTCAACAAAGAGTGAATTTTCTTCGTACAATAACCGGACAATGGTGGGGAGCCCATCCAGGAGACCTTAAAAGGCTTTACCAAACAACGATATTGTCTGTTATTGAATACGGGTGTTTCTGCTTCCGCTCCGCAGCAAACACACATCTGATCAAACTGGAGCGAATACAATATCGTTGTTTGCGTATCGCCTTAGGTTGCATGCAGTCGACCCATACGATGAGTTTGGAGGTCTTAGCTGGAGTACTACCATTGAAAAACCGCTTCTGGAGCCTGTCTTCTCGTATTCTTATCAAATGTGAGGTCTTGAACCGTCCTGTGATTGAAAATTTTGAAAGGTTAATCGAACTTAATTCTCAAACCCGTTTTTTGACATTGTATTTCCATCACATGTCCCAAAATATTAACCCTTCTTCGAATATTCCAAATCGTGTCGACTTATCAAATACTTCTGATTCTACTGTGTTTTTCGATACATCCATGATAGAAGAAACTCGTGGAATCCCGGATAATTTACGCGTGCAGCAGATCCCCAAAATTTTTTCCAATAAATATCGAAACATCAACTGCAACAATATGTTCTACACTGACGGATCACTTCTTGATGGGTCCACTGGCTTCGGTATTTTCAAAAACAATTTAACCGTCTCCCATAAGCTCGATAATCCTGCTTCTGTTTACGTCGCAGAATTGGCTGCAATTAGGTACACACTAGGGATTATCGAAAAAATGCCCACGGACCATTATTTCATCTTTACGGACAGTCTCAGTTCCATTGAGGCTCTCTGATCGATGAAAGATGTTAAGCACTCTCCGTATTTCCTGGGGAAAATACGGGAACATCTGAGTGCTTTATCCGAAAAATCTACTCAGATTATCTTAGCGTGGGTCCCTTCTCACTGCTCGATACCGGGCAATGAGAAAGGGGACTCTTTGGCTAAGGTGGGCGCAACAAACGGTGATATTTATGAAAGACCAATTGCTTTTAATGAATTTTTCGCACTTGTACGTCAGCATACGATCATCAGTTGGCAAAATGCTTGGACCAGAGGGGAATTGGGAAGGTGGTTACATTCCATAATCCCCAAAGTATCGACGAACCCGTGGTTCAAGGGGTTGGATGTAGGTCGGGATTTCATTTGCGTGATGTCCCGGCTTATGTCCAATCACTATAGATTTGACGCGCATCTCCGTCGTGTTGGGCTCGGGGAAAGTGGTATCTGTGCCTGTGGTGAGGGTTATCACGACATAGAGCATGTGGTTTGGTCATGCCCTGTACACCGTGACGCCAGGTCTAAATTAATAGCTTCCCTGCAGGCCGAAAGTAGGCAGCCGGCTGTTCCTGTTCGTGATGTCTTGGCGAGCCGTGACCTATCCTACATGTCCCTTATATACGTTTTCCTGAAATCCATCCACGCCCCAGTTTAATCCTATTCCCTTCCGCCTATATCCAACCAAACGACAAGAACACGTTAAGACCCTGGATCCGGAAACAGCAACTAGACCCGCACGATACTCTCAGGTCCCGAGGGAGACAACCCAATATGCCAGTCCGTAATATCTTGGCCCAGCAGCGGAACATATTCGATATGCTGCTTACCTATGGCGATGGAAAACCGTCAAACTACAAATCAGTGCTTTTAATGCAAAACATTCTAGCTTTAAGTTAGATTTAGTTTCAGCTCGTAGTCGGCAGCGAGGATAAAAAATTTGCTTTTAGCTATTAAGATACTTTAGAAAGTAAGCTACCAGATATAATTGGCGCCGTTAAACATTAAATTGTATTTGTGCCGTGTCAAATAAATTATAGATGAAGAAAAAAATGCATCAAAATAACTTTCAGAAAATAACTTATTATGAAGCTTTTACAACAACAAAATATAACTTTTGTGATGGATTTTGACGATTTTATAGACTTGAGGATCTTGAATGCTAAAAGTTTTGAATTATAAATTTCGCATTTAATATTCTAGAAAAAATAAAAATTGCTTTTAGATGAATAAGCTTGTAGATGCTTGTAGATGAATTGCTTGTAGATGCTTGTAGATGAATGGGGAAGCAATCAACCCCAATATTTATCCCCCTACCTGTCTTAGTATTCAAGTATAACAAAGTGAGTGTAAAGTTTTGGTTCTGTCTAATGTAAATGAATCAAAAGAAAACACCAGACCGCTATGTTTTCCGATACCCGGCAAAGCGCTATGCCACTTTATTCAAATGTATATCGTTGAATAAAGCAGCAATGTTTAATTAAGTTCTGCTCCAAGGATATAAAAGTTACAGACTGAACGTTGGTCGCTACGATCCATCTTTTTCCCGATAGCTTACCCCGCCCTGAAGTGGTTTCAGTTTCCATGAACCTCGGAACGAAAGATACAGCCAGACTCTGGTTGACTGCAGCCCCATTCTGTCAACCATTATGTGAAGAGCTCCTGACTTTATGCCGAGTTCGTTGTGAAATTTAGGTCTTGCCGATGGTAGTTTCATCAGAATTGTGGCCTACACGCAGGGCCGGATTTACGATTGTGGGCAGTGCTCTGATCAATCCTTTTTTCTACCGAACACAAAAATATCAGTCATTCAATTTCATTTTATCCGTTTTGTGCGAGACTTCGTACACCGTTCGTCTCTCCGAGCTGTCGCGTTCAATTTCGTTTTCCGATTGCAAAATAAAACGAACGGGCATTACGATCATCTCTTTTCCTCTCTAGTGTAGAATCCTCGCAATCCTGTTCGCACTACTTTATGACGATTTTTTTCGCATTTTCCTTTTGTTCAATATCCATTGATTTTTAGTGGCAATGAACGACCGGAAAAAAATTCATTTGACCGGCAGTCGCTGTATGCTTCTGATGCGTATATTCTGTTACAGCGTTTTGGTGGCTGGAGGCGCTTGTTTTTGTTGTTGTTGTTGTTAATGTTTAGCGATTATGGAAAAGTAAGGTGTTGAAGCTGTTTGATTAATTCTTCATACATCTCTCAAAGCATCCATGGAAATCAAAGCATCGCGTTTGGACATGAGTAGTGTAGTTACATCTGCCAACGCGGCTAGCACTTTATGTTGCGCAGCTCGCGTCGCGGCGGTGCACAGTGGGGCGGCTCCATACAAATGCTGGCCAAGCGAAAAATTATCTTCAAATCATGGAAAATACATGGTTTTTATATAATTTTGGGACGCTGAGTACGAATTTGATATTATTTTTGCATGAAAATGCGTATTTTTGACGCCAGGGAAAATTTCATGTTTTTTATATATATTATATGAGGAAAATTTTACGTCGGCTTTAATCTTTTGGAAAATAAAATGCATGATGCTTGAAAGACTTTCATATGCCATAAAAAACATTAAATATTAATCAGTTATCAAGAAAAAGGAAAAAAAAATGAAAAATATGCTTCGTGTTGAAAATTACTTAAGACTAGTTTTTTTTTTCAAAGTGACTATTGATTCTTTTTATCGCATTCGCATTTTTTTCCATTTGCATTTTTTTCCATTCACTTTCACCTTCATCTTTATTTTTGTGTTCATTTTCAATACAGTTTTAATATCTTCAAGAAGGGTTTTCAAAATGCAGTTTCTAACGTCAAAATAACTATTCACTATTTGCTCTGTAGAAATTAGCAGGTGATGTATTATGTCATGGTTTATGTTTACACGATTGTTTTTACATGTGACTGGTATGATATAAACTTAAAACATGATTTTGGTAGTCAGTGCTGGTGATCCAAAACATAAACAATGACTAGTTTTTGATACTTCGTAAATTATCGAAATATAGATCAGTTAAATTTGTAAATATGCAAATAGTGTGATTAATTATACTGAAACTTGTTCGAAAACGTTGTTATTATCAGACTAATATGAGCCATTTGTTATTATGTAGACGGTTTGCAGTGTACAATTCAAATTTACATTTTTGCAATCCGACATGTGCCGAACACTCGTTGTTTCTCTTCGAAAGAAAGGTACTCTGCGCAACTCTGCGCAAGATCGGACTAGATGCATTTTAAGGCATTTTTTCCAAGCTATCTTTTAAAACTAGTGCCAATAGTGCCAAACCCTGCCGTTCAAACTTTAAACGCTGTTTAAAAAAAATACGTAATTTTTTGATTCCGTCAATTTATACATATATACATTATCCAATGATGAGGATTATACATTATCCAATGATTAGGATTTATTCTCCACTATTTTATAGACAACTTTTTCTTAGACGTCATCAAGATTCAACTTGAGGCTCCAGCAAATTTCGCAACATTGCATTTTTTTTTTCAAGAAAAACGCTAAAAAACGCTGACTCAGTACACTTTGAAAAATCATAGAAAATTCAAATTTTGTCGTAATGCTCTAAAAATTTGGATCCTGTCACTTCAATAGTATACAACTATAGGAAGAATATATTGAAATGAAATTCACATTTTCAATTTTGGGTCGATGGCCAGCGATTCCCCACTGTGCGGTGGTGTACTTTGTCCGAAGCTAATTTAGATTTTCGCATCGCTAAGTACAGGTCACACTCGATTATATATAGTCTCTGATTTTTTTCCACTATATATAATCGAATTTTATATATAATCTAATCAGAGAAAAAATGTATTTTATTCATTTTACATGAATGTTTTATTATTTTCGAATAAATAGGAAGAATTTTATTTTTGACTCATCCCCCTAAAAGTCAGCAAACACAGTTCTTATGAAAATTATACATATATCTTGTAGTTATTCTTGTAGTTATTCCTGGTGTCAAATGGAAAGAAAAAGTTAGATCAGTATATATTGATTTGTCAACTCGTTCGTTTTAAATTTCTCGAATTTTTGAAAATTTTCAAATTATTCGTTTGTTCCTAAATTTTTTTTATTTCTTTTTTTTTATTTTTGAAATTTGTTTTATTAAGGTAATTTTATTTAGGGTTTTTCAATTTCTTTTAATTTTTAAATTCCAAAAACCAAAAAACCAAAATTTTTCATTGTTTTTCATTGTTTTTAATTATTTTTAATTTTTTCCCTTTCTATCAAGCGTAACGTATTTTCTGGATGTTCTCTTACGAAATGTTCGCTCTAGATCACAATTGAAATTTAAAAAAAAATTTTTTGCTACTATATATACTGCCGTTCTTATGCACGCTGGGACAACTATGCTTGGAACGGCAGTATAATCGAGTTTGAAATTATATATAATAGAATCATATACATATAATCGAGTCAATATAAAATCGAGTCTCTATATAATCGAATCCGACCTTTATATCATCGGCCTAACAGATAGATACTTTTAAATTCGATAGTTATCAGGAGGCTAATTTTTCAAGTCAATTTGTATGCGGGAAATTCTTTTTCGTTATACATTAATAGTGTTCTCCATACATTGTTGATGATCCTATTCATGCATCAAACATCAATTTTGAAGTCCGCCTGCTTCGCCTTCGCCTTAATCCGCTCCTGGGTACCAGAAACAACTAACAACTCACAACTAAAATTGAGCTAGTTTCAACAATTCAATCTAGGTGGCCTCTAATGTTTCTGCTGATTTGCAATCTACCTTTAATTTTTTGCATCTAAAAAAACACAGTTTGTAAGACGGTTATCAACCAATACATCACAAAACTATCAACTCAATTGTAGAACGTGATTTGTCAGGGCATAAGGATTGTCTTTTTCCACTATTTATGCATAACGAATCAGAAAAAAATTGACTGAAAAATTAGCCTACTGATAACGATGGATATAAAAAGAATAGAGTATATATCGGCTTATCTGTTGGGCCAATGATATAAGCGAAGCAAGAATCTGAATAAGCTTCGGAAAAATATATTGTCGCCCCAGTAGAAAGTCAAATTTTTCGAATAGCGACATTCTATTTTTGACTCATACCGTACACTATACTTAACGTCGGAAGTAATGCGCTGTATAGCAAATCAGATGCGCTATACAGCGCACTACTTCCGACCTTAAGTATAATGTACGGTATGAGAGTAAAATCGAATGTCGCTAGTCGACAACTCCAATTTTCAACTAAATGCATAATAAATTACAGCCGCGCGCAACGCAACATATGGTATAATGCTAGCCGCGTAGGCAGAAGTAAAAACACTACTTGTGCCTGTCGGCGCTTTGCGACGCATAACAACGACGGACTTCAGCATTTCGCATGAAGAAATATTCAAACTATATCTCCACCTCATTTGTCCTCGAGCAATTATCGCTAAACATCAACAACAACAACAATCTTCTCCACCAAAAAATAACGTGCATCTGTCAGCAGTGCCCCAATCCCATCCGATGCAGCGAAAAAGCATTCATCGACCATTTTTTGACCGTTCAGACAGCCAGTCAAGAACCAGTCGAGAACGAGAGAAACGAAAATAAAACACGCCACATGCTGCCGATCATACTCTAGTTTGCTCCGTTCAACATAAATTCAAATGATCGAGCGAGAGAGTTTTAAAATCGACTTCTTCGAAACTGCGGTCGCTATCGTTAGAAAAAAAATCGTCACACGAGAGAAAGACTTTTTTTTTCGTTCGCCCGATCGTTTCTGCCGTTCAATTCAAACGAAAAAAGCATGTGCATTCATCGCAGTCACAATCAAATTTCGATCCCTTCTCAAGCACTGATTGTGGGGGCCCGGGGCCCAGTTATAGCGGGGGCCCCGAAATAAAACAAAACCTTTTTTTTATCATACGAGTTAAAAACATTTATTTGCTATTGAAAAGTTATCAAAAATTTGTAAAATTTTTTTCTTACGTGTTGTTTTGCAGAAAACTTATTAATTAAATAATCAACATTCAACTCCTTCAGTATACTCGTACTCGAAACTTAATAATGCTAAGACTGCCTTTCATTCTCCACAGTCGTACGCAACCTATTTTTAATTAGTTTCATCTTCGATTTTTTTTTCTTGACACCTGTAAAAAAACCTAATTTGAAAAAATTGCGATCCACAGGCAAAAATGTGCACACAATTTGAGAAAGACAGCGCAAATATAAGACGACTCTGACAATAATCTACAGAAACTAGGAAAAAACTACACACATCTGCAGGTCAATAGAATCTGCACACGAACTCAGAAAATCTGCATTTTGCAAAGCACATCTGGTGTTCCTGATTCGGACAAGTTAGCAAAAGCAATGCATTAAAAAACTTGTGGGTTATTTTCTTTCTCTGCTATATCTCCCATGCGCGCTGGTTCGATTCAAATTGTGTGTTAATGTGTGTCATTCCAAGAGAATCCAAGGCAGGGATGCCACATATACAGATTTTTCTGTATTTTACAGATTTTTGAACTAAAAAAGCAATACAGAATCTGTATTACAGAATTACAGAATATTGTCAAAAATACAGATTTTACAGAATCTTTTGCTATTCGAAATGAAATCAATTTTTTGGAAGGTTAAATTCAATTCAACGACTTTCAAACTTTTGTGAAAAAACCTGATGCTGTTTATGTTAGTATCGTTGCAGAAGAAGAGGGATGAGGCTTGGACGAAGGCGGAAAATAACGTTTCGAAATATTTGACGGGATTTCTATTTAAAATTTGTGAAACAAATTGCAAAGCT
The DNA here is from genome assembly GCF_029784165.1 of Wyeomyia smithii. NCBI lineage: Eukaryota > Metazoa > Arthropoda > Insecta > Diptera > Culicidae > Wyeomyia > Wyeomyia smithii. Next base: position 114,314,970 of record NC_073695.1, on the reverse strand, counting down.
GTTCGATTTTATCTATTCTGTTGTAAAAACGGTAGCTTTATTCAATTCTAAACATTCGTGAAATTGGAAAATTTAAATGATTTGATTTCCAAAATTCGTAACAGTAACTGATCGACAAGACATGAATAACGAGTTTTACTCGCTAAGAACAAACTTTTTGACCGGAAGATTCGATGAAACAGATGACTTAACTTGGTCTGAGTAGTTGGACGCCACAATGCCAATGGTAAATTCATGTTTCCGTTACTGAGATCATTTGTGCGAATTTTTTCAATAATTCCACATTCTTCGGCCTTTTTAGAACGCATATTTTCAATATATAATTACAGCAAGTCTAAAGCCAGAAATCTCATGGCCCCTAAGCTTATGAGCTCAATTTTAAAAGCTAAAAGCTACGTTGCTAACCAAGCAGGAGCTACTAAAATTAAATTAACAAAAACATGCATGAACATCACGTAAAGATAAATAAGCAATATCGTGTTCAGTTACTACATTTGATTAACTCGCCTAATTATAAGTTTGGAACCAATAAAAAATTAGGCCAAAGCAAAAAATGGTGATTTGTTTCAATATATTCTTTAAGGAAGAAGATTTTCATGCAACATTTTTAGTTTGCTGGATACAGATTTTTTATATAGATTTTTTAGCCCGTGAAACAGATAATACAGACATTTTCGAGCAAAAATACAGAAATAAATGTGGCAATCCTGATCCAAGGTGAGCTCTTATGGATGTAGTTGTGATATTGGCGCTAGCGAAAAAATAACACTGAAAGAAAGTGTCAGATTGAAATGGTCTGATCAAATTTTCTTACTGTAAATCGAACTTTTGATTAAATCTCATTTTTTAAAGAGAAAAAATCTTTTTCTCAATTTGTGGGGGCCCGGGCCCCCTGGGCCCCCCATAAATCCGGCTCTGCCTACACGATAGAGTATGTCAAAGCCAGAAGCTGTCGCACAGCAGCATGCATAAAGCTTCGCCTTAAGTAGAGCAGTAGTGCACAACCAGTTGTGGGTGGAAGTCAGCTACATAGAAACCCTTTGGATCATGTCGAAGTGCTTTCTCTAATGTCGCACCTTTCTACTGCTGCAGATTACGATAATACTGTGGCTGTACACGCTACAAGTATAGATAGATGGTTGACATCAGCGGACAGTGTTGTTGTCGTTGTTACACAATAATAATGGTGAAAAAATGTAACACACAGCACGAGAAGCTACATCAATGCTGTTTCGTTCTCCGTTGTAACATACTTCTGGTCTATTCTGTAGAGGCGCGATTTCCACTCTTATAATAGGCCCGACGCTGTTCTTCTCTCGAGGCTCGTAACCGGTAATAAAGAAAAGAATGACAATGATTATGATTACTGTTTACAGCCCTTTCCTGTTTTAGTTGATTCATACCGTTGGGTCTGAAAATGAAAATCTGGGTATGTGGGCTATCATCGGGGTAGCAATGTTGCTGAATGAAGCAGTCAAAAGTGGTGTCGGCATTTCTGTGAAACGTGCATAAAGATAGCTGTATTCTTTTTCAGGAAATTTCATTGACACAGTCCTATCTTGGACCATTTTTGATTTATGCGAGTAATTTTCTTTGTGCGGTTATTGTCTTTTTTGTCTCTTATCTTAAGAAAGAATAACTTCAGTGTTATTTTTGGCGCTATTTTTTTAACTACACTATTTTGCCTAAAAGGCCTTGACCTGTTATTCTGTTTCTGGTTCAATATTCACATTATAAAAAGTTTGTCAAACGTGTAAATTTGTATTCTATTTGAACTTGAAGTGGAACCATTATTGGCAATAGTTAACTCTCCTATCAAAGCTAATTGCAAGGTTTTTTCTGTAACTAGATTCTTCATGTTGAATGTTCCTCTCCTGCAACTCATGTCCTAGCGTCCCTGTGCCGGAATGGAAAATACCATTTGGCTTGTGTACATCATTTACTCTTGCTTGTACATCAGAACAGTAGAAGTGCGTCGGTTGGTACACATAACTCGTGTATCCGATGGAGCAAGGTTTATTGCATTAGTCCTAATGTAAAGCTTCATCCAATTTGTGATTAGGTTCGTTCCACAACATACCGCTGATTCACTAATAGGGCGCAAATAGCAGGAAAGGGTAGTGAATGGAAGTAACAGTAGCGGCATTAGTTATTTGCCAATTGTTTCCCACCGGATACATTTGTGCGGTGGGTGGACAGTTGTGCTATTTATAATCGTACTAATGAATTGCTTGACCGGTGTGGGGTTTGTAGTCCAATTTGTGCTTAGTTTAAACTGTTGTTCTCTAAAGTGTCCAATGATAACGGAATTAGTGTAGATGATTCGATTATGCTTGCTAACAAGCATAATTGAAGGAAAGTTTGTGCTATGCTAGTATTGCCAAGTTTTATTGGAGTTTTAGAGCTACAAGTATGCCCATCGACCTCAGCGATCTGTCCATCGTTTCAATCATACCCGCTCCAACTTTGCAAAAAATATGATTGTGAATGTGTATGAAGATTTCAACCTAATCAATCAAAAAATCACAAGGGTTATGTGTGACACCACGACCGCAAAGTTGACGTAGAACTACTTAACAAATTTCAACAGTAGATGCAAACTAGTAGCGAAAAATAGTTGATCCTGAATTCACTTATTTGGTTTTCCTGAAAAGGACAGTTTGTTCTTCAATTTTAAATCGGATATGATACTGATCGCATCGTTGTGATAGCCCGACAGCGGGAATTAAGGCACTCTTACACAGGCCCATAAATCTTCACCTTCATGAGTGCATCGTCAAGCGACGGCCTGCTCTTACAACACAGTGGAAAGCTGTTTTCACACTAAAAACTAGACGCGGCCGGAAGATTATGATTGCCAGGATCCAGATAGCTTGTGATGCCAAAACAAGGAAACACGGCTACTGCTGCCGCTACCCACTGCTGGTATTCGCTGCTGCTACCGCTGCTATTACCGCTGCTGCTGAATTAGGTCCGACAGACGCCCCATCCAAAAGTAAAATGAGCAGCAGGTATGAAAAAAAAATTTGACCTTCGAATTTCGCTCAGAAGTGGAGCTTAAAAGTTTCGTCATCTCGAAAAAAGCCTACATTGAAAATTTAAGCTCAATCGGACTTTAGGAACACGTGTCTTACAGATTATAAATAACCTCTATTTCAATAGTTGCATCAGCGACATCGACAAGGGAAATAATGAAAACAAGCGGTCCTAGGTTATTAGCATGTGGTACACCAGACGCCGGATCCCAGCCTAGTTTGCAAAAATCTTTTGCGTAAGAATGTTATTTTTATTGCTTTATTCAGCCACATGCTGGTTCGCCACCGTCCAGCGTAGGACTGATTCAAGCCACTCAGCGAATTAAAATAAAGAAATCAGACGGGAAATTTTGTTCAGCAATATTTGGTGATGGAGTCGGTCTAAAGCAGGTATTACACGAAGCAAATATTTGCTATTTTTTGTACGGATTTTATTTAGTGCAAACAAAAATCGTACCAAAAATAGCAAATATTCGCTTCGTCTAATACCTGCTTAAGAGCCAACGTGAAAACCATCAGATTCATTATCACAGATCGTTCAGAAACAAAACCATGCTTGAACGAAGAAATATAGTTGCATGCGAAATTCAATACAACAGAGCTTACAATGATCCCGAATAGTTTAGACGCGACAGACGAATTGGTTATTCCACAATAGTTTTTGACAATACAATGATCAACTTTTTTAAAAACCGGGAACATATAGGAGTGCTTCCATACCCCGGAAACTTTCCTTGTACCCAGGGCTGAATTTAGGTGCTGGGGGCCTGGGGCAGATATTTTCGTAGGGCCCTTTCTTTTCTTGAAAAATTGAAAAAAATTTGGAAGTGAGAAAATTTTAAATTATAAAATGGTTTAACGCTTCATGAAGGTGACGAGCAAAAAAAGGCCGTGAGGTCTGGCCCAGGACTTGTGTCGAAAGGCCCGGTGCATTTGCCCCCTTTGCTCCCCCCCCAAATCCGGGCCTGCTTGTACCAAAGATTAATTGAATATGGCACAAAGTTCAGGAATCAACGACCTCTGATAAGGCGTGTGAAATGTTTGCGATGGATCTGTTCACTTTTATAGGTACTCCAGCAATAGTGCTTTCAAGCAGCGAGAACATATATGAATATGCTTACTTCTGGGCCGGATGGAATTCCGGAAGTGGTGTTCTGTCAGTGAGTCCTCAGCGGCGTTTTCTGCTTCCAGTATTAGGCGTTTCCGCTCGGTAACTACTAATCCGTTAGATTTTACTAGTATATGCACGAGTCCACGCACTGGAGGAGAGAGCACATGCGGACGTAATACATATGGATCTGAGGGTAGCTTTCGATAAGGTCGACTCTAAAATTCTGCTATGCATTCAAGAGTTGGAGCATCCGAGAAGCTAATAACTTGGTTGAAATCGTACTTGGCTGGAAGAACCCTTCGGGTGAGACTTGGTTTGTGTGTCTCTTCAGCGTTCATTAGCACTTCCGGGGTACCACAAGGAAGCAACTTGGACCCACACGTCATGCTTCAATGATGTGGCAGCTCTGTTGGGAGTTAGATGCAAGCTCATTTATGCATATGAACTTGAACTTTGTGTTGTAGTTTACCCGATCGAAGACTGCCATCGTTGTCAGACTTATTTTATACTTTCGTTCACTGATCCCGTCGGAAAAAAAACTTTTTATCAGTGTTGCAAAGTGTGAGGCGACCGTTCCATCGCTCTATGAACTCAACTCTATACATATACTGTATTGACAATGTGACGTTCGCAGAGTTGATCGTGTGACAGACATTGTTGTTCTACTAAACGCGAAGCTGGACTCCAACTTTCACTACTCTTTGATTTGTTCCAAAAGCAAACCGAAAACTAGGATTCGCAATGTCGAAAGGTGCTGTATTGCTCATTAGTAGGATACACTAATCCTCGAATTAGTAGGATACACTAATCCTCGAAAAAAAAAATCCTGCATTTTCTCAGATGTCAATCTAAGTTAGTTTGGGATTGTATTCTATCTCTTCCGCCAAATCAAGACAATCTAGTTATTCATTACACCATGTAATAGAATCACACGCAACCTACTCAGTATGAATAAAGCTGATCTGAGTACGTTAACTGGCCTACAGACTAGTCACTGTTCGAGTAGATAACACCCTAAAATAATAGATAAACTGACAGATGACATTTGTAGATGATGAAGTAGAAACTTCGGAACACTCACTGTGCCAATGCAGCGCATTGATTCAGCGAAGGCTTCGCATTCTTGGAAAAGGTGTCCTCACGCCTAACGAGATATGGTCTGTTGAACTAATGAAGGGTAGAAGCAGGAGCAGGAGCATGAAGGTTCAACTTCATCAAAGAAGGCATACCTTCTTGGGGTGAAATTTAAAGTCTGGGGGCGACTATTACTGATACCCAAGTGATGGAGCAAACTGACAGTGCATATAAAGTAACGCGGAGTACACCATAATATATCAAACTAATGGTAGCAGTGGTCATAGGCTCCTACAAGGAAAAAACATCCTCGAAAATGCATCCATCGTTTGGTCTTCATATGAAGCAATTTGATAACATCGGATCGAATGTGTCCAAAAACGATTTGTAAGAATAGCAGGTGTGAAAATAGCTTTGCTTTACACACCCTATCCATAGCTAGGAATACTGTTAACATTGAACACGCTGGAAGACCGAAAAAAACTGTATTGGCAGGTATTTGTAGTAAAGCTTCTGAACGGTGAATCAGTTATTCGCTCAACTCAACATCCGTATTCCCCAAAGGACGTTGTGGCAGTCATCCCTGTTGCAGTCTAGTGTCTTTCTAAAATTGTAATTGTACCAAGAACCGATGACAGCGATGATTCGTGATTTTTTTTTGCGGTGGAGTCTGTGATCGAGTTTGGCGAATCGTCAGAACAATGCGGGAGGAGTGTGAATATTTTGATTGTCTTCATACTACAGTAATATGTGCAGCATTCCGGGCATCAAATGGTGAGTTGACAACCTGGAAGAAGCGTCAAACATAGCTCCGGCCCTCACAAGCTCCTATCTCGTCACGAGTCATATGATTACACACTGCCAGTTGATACATGGACACAACTGGTTGGTGTTGCATGGGCAATGTTGTCATCAAGCTAAGTGAGAAAGTGCAACGCGATCATTGGCGCGTAAACCATACTTCGACAGTAGAAGAAATGCTCCGCCTGTTTACCAAGATGGTACGGCTCAAAACAGTCTCTGATCCTCATGTTAGGTGCGGTTAAACAACGTCCTGGTGTCAGAGTGGGACTCTAAACAGAGCTGACACGTTCGTCCCCCGGCGAGACAGGGGGTTGGGAAAGGCCCAATGAGCCGCCCCGGAAAACAATATGTTTCATACAACGTAAGAGATAATACGGATCGAAATGATTGGCATGGACCTAGGCAACGAAATAAGCACTACGATTGGTAACTTGGGACATGGAACTGCGAATCGTTCTGCTTTCCATGGTGCGAGGGGATAGTCTACGACGAGCTACATCCACGCAACTTCGAAGTCGTAGCGATGCAGGAACATTATTAGACAGGACAGAAAGTGTGGAAAAGCGGGTATCGGGTGGCTACTTTCTACCAGAGTTATGGCAAGATGCGCCAATGCGGGATGGGGTGGTAGCCGATCAACAAGCAAGGATGTTCACGAGAAGGAAGCGTTCTACGCGCAGCTGGAGCAGGTCTACGATAGATCTAATCGATGGAAGGTTCTTCTCCGATATCATCAACGTTCGCACCTGCGGCAATATAGATTTGAACCATTAGTAGCGGCAATATAGTAGAACCACCTAGTAGCTCTCGACGGTGTATAGCACCCGCCGAAGTCGAACGCCGTGACCAAACATCGAGCAGCTGCGGGACGACGGGGTTGTACAGGAATACACGCAGCAGCTGGAGGCAGTGTTACCCACGGAAGAGCTGCTTGGTGCAACTACTCTTGAAGATGGCTAGAGGAGCATCCGATCCGAAATAGGAAGCACTGCTGTAGCATTACTAGGTACAAGGGCTCCGAATCAAAGAAAAGACAGGTTTGACGGCGAATGCAAACAGTTAGTCGAGGAGCAGGACGAAGCACGGGCGAGAATGCTGCAACACCGTACGAAAGCGAACGTGGAACGATAGCGACAGACACGGCAGCCAAAACTTTGTCATCTGAAGGAAGAAGCGCCAGCAAGAGGACAGAGATCGCAATGGAAGAGCTGTACGAGTTAACGACACTCGGAAGTTCTACGAGAAGCTGAGCAGCTACCGTAAAGGTTACGTGCCACAAGCCGATATGTGCAGAAGCTTGGACGGTAACCTCCTTACGGACGAGTATGACGTGATCGAAGGTCGAAACAGCACTTCGATGAGCATCTGAACCGTGATGCAGTAGAGCGCGAGAATAGTATGGCAACTGATCTTGGTGCACGAGCTGAAGACAAAAGGATTCCAGCCCCCGATCTCCAGGAGCTGCTACAATCAGCGGGCAATCACTCTGCTGAACGGCGCCCACAAGGTATTATCTCAAATACTCTGCCGTCGACTATCACCATCTCCGAGGCAGTTTGTGGGGCACTACCAGGCGGGATTCATGGGTACCCGTACCACCACTGATCGGATGGTACAGAATGGTTATTTAGAAATACCGCAAATACAACGTGCCCACACACCACTTATTCATCGATTTCAAATTGGTATACAACACAATCGATTGAGACCAGCTATGGAAAATTATGCACGAGTATGGATTTCCGGAGAAACTAAGGCGGTTGGTCAAAGCGACGATGGATCGTGTAATGTGCGTAGTTCGAGTTCGAGTATTGTGGCTCGAACCTTTGTGAAGACGGCCAACCACCACCACGAGTTCTAGTTGGTGGTGATGATATCGAGGCAGTCGGCGAGTTCGTGCAGCTGAACTCACTGGTAACTGACGACAAAGATACCAGAAGAAAAATTCATCGGTGCAATTTGGCAGGAAATACCGCATGCTTTGGTCTCCGAAGGACGCACAGATCGAGTAGAATTTGTCGCCGCACCAAGTTCACCATCTACAAGACGCTGATCAGACCGGTAGTCCTTTACGGGCATGAGACTCGGACTATGCTTGTGGAGAACCAACGCTCCATGCGATCTTCGAGTGGATAGTATTGCACATTATCTTCGGTGACAGCAGGTGAAGAATGGAACGTAGATAGGGCGAATGAACCACAAACTTCAGGAGCTGCTTGGGAAGTCATCTGTCGACCACTTTTGCTACTGAATGCTAAGATTAGCAAGTTGCGGTAGGCTGGGCATGTCGTAAGAATATCGGACGACAGCCCGGTAAAGATGGTTCTTGAAACCAATCCGTCAGGGACGAGACAGAGAGGTGCACAGCGGGCAAGGTGATTCGATCAGTTGAAAGACGATCTACAGACTACGCAGACTACAGAGTTGGCGAACTGCAGCCATGGAATGAGTGGAATAGAGACGACTCTTACGTACAGCAAAGGTCACACCACAGTTTGGGACTGTTTGGTAAGGTAAGGTATGTGTAGCAATCCGTGCTCACCAGAATCACCGATAGCTAGTGCCAAAAGTCTCAGAATCAAAATATATCGGTACCAAACAGACCTCCGGTTTCGATGTTCGAATAGGAATATTGAAGGAGCATTCAGCTTTGCCATCACCTTTAACAGTTTTCAGGTTTGTGAGAGTTACACACCCCGAGACCTAGTGGTAATCGGATAGCTTCAGCAGTGGACTCGTAATCTTCCTGCCACACATTTATCGTAAACCTCAGAATTCTTCAAAACGTTGCCAAACAGCCAAACAGGAGCCAATCAAGGACACAATCCAAAACATCAAACCTATATAAAAAACATTCGAGCTGCAGCCTGATTTTGAACGTTGCTTAGATTTACAGGACCATAGCACATACAGGCTGATAAAATCGGAATGACACTGTAAAACAAAAACAAATTCAGAATAACTGTTTTTGCTCAGAACTACAATCAATGGTACGCCTGTTAGCCAGTGGAAAAAGTTTATAATGCATCCGACTGTATCGCGTGATTACATTCAATCAAATATTTACAAGGTTATTGCAATGCAAGAAAAGAAAAATCAATCTGAAAAAGGTCCGATTTCATTAGTCGTTCAACCAAGTTGAACGACGTCTTAGTTGGATGAAAGGGGATAGCAAAATAATTTCGTTGGTTGGTAAGAAAGTTTGTCATAAAGAAGCAAATAATGAAAACAGTATTAGAATGAAAAGGGTTAACAACTGCTTCGAAAACTCGTTGCCCGTAACCCGTGCATTTTAGAATCATAAACAGTGAAATTATTGAAAAACTTTCGCCTTTCAGCTTTTACGACAACGATCTCGGAACGTACGTGTGAAAATGAACAGACATTTTCGAAATCGATCGTCGAATGAATTCTGGAGCTTCGGAAACCCGATCGTCTCTAGTTTCGAAGTTTTTGTATGTAGAAATTGTGGTTGAGCAATTTCAAGCTAAAAGAGAAAATCGTGCAATGTTGTCTATCCCATTTTTTTCGTGTTATCTCTCCTCCGATGAGGCGATTGTTTGCCTAACAAAATGCGCAATTTCTGTTGCGAGGTAAAACATAATACGCTAATCAGGATCTTTGTTTATGATTTTATCATTCATAAGTTACGAATTTCTGAAGTATAAAACGGAAACGTCGTCTGTTTGATGTTGTTTGAAGGTTCTGGTTAAAAATACTTAAAAACTCTAAAAGTCGCTTTACAATTACTATACCAATACGGGCAACGGAACTATAGTAACAATAAAACATTCATTCCACCATGTATTATGAAATCGGATTTTTTTAATATATAAATAATTTTCGAGTGGTTGCTGAAGGTAATTACTGAAGGTAATTAATAATAATGGTACCTTAATAAAAATGGTTACCTTGTTGTTTTTTTTTCAAAAATGGGCACTCTATAAAAGTACAACAGCATATTTATCTGGGAGCTTAATAGATCAACATTACTTATAAAGTTTACAACCATTATAAAGCTTCTACTTCTGTTGCTGAAACATCAATTTCAACGCATCGCACCCGCATTGAACTTTTAACGACCATATACCAATATTGCCATTTGATGGCTTCTTAAGGGAACATAAACTTTGCAATTATACCCATAAATTCGGCAGTGCGAGCATTTATTGCAATATCCATGCTCATATCAACAGTTTGAATACGCAAACCGAATTATTGGCTCCATTGCACTGACAGGCGGAATTTCTAGGCACGTTCGCCTGCGGGTCTCACTGCCCCGATGAAGCGAGATTCGATTGCCGTCTCGTCTGTGCGGTAATTTGATGGAAAATTAATGGGAAAAGTTCGATTTCCGGACGGAATTTGTTTTTCAATTTTTTCACCGAATCACGCACTTTCCAGTATCATCCCGCCATAAATGTGTCTGGTTTTTGCATTTCCCGCAAAATTTAAGGTCTTCGAAGGGTGACTAGGCAGCTGATTTGTGAATGGAACGTGACAGCGAAAATTGTGTGTCAACTTTTCCTGCAGTGCTTTTATCTTTCAATCCTTGTTGTCAATTTCGACGTACGGTGGGTGGAGAATAATGTTCGGTGTACATTTAAATCCACTTTAAACAGCTGGTCAAACGATTTCGGTGACATGTCAGTATGTTCTCTATTATGTACTCTGGAAGCTGCATACCAATTTGAATATTTTCACACCTACACGGCCCGTAGGTTTCGGCTGCCAATGAGTGGATCATTTTGAAATTTGCATTTTGTGACAGGAAAACCCTTCCCTCGAGACAAGTGCACCATCTTCACCGCTGTGGTCCATAACCCGGGGCTAGAAAATTGACCAAAACAGTCCGCTTTTTGTGATGGTTGTATAAATTGACAATCAGTGTTGTATAAAGGGTATATAAATTGTACTTAAATAAAACTAAAATGTACTTCACACTCTTTCACTTTTCGGCGATGATTTTGGTTTATTGGAGATGGATTAAAGATTAGAAATTAATCGATAACAAAACGGAACAAGTTTCACAAGTTGAACTAAAACATGCCTTAGGTTAAAGACAATTGCAGTTACGAAACACGTCAGTGCCGTTTATAGGGATATCCCTTAGTTCACCACTGTGCGATTGTCTGTGCACGATTTTTGGCACTTGAGCGCGTTGGCGTTGCCGGTCGTTTTGTGGGCTATAAATCATCCATAGGCTTTAGGAGTGTTATCCGTTGCGGTATACTGGGATACGAGGCATATGCAGCAGAACGAGAATTCGGGACGTCTGCCTCTAATGGGAGGCTGGAATCATTTGGCTTCCTGAATTTATTTCACGCGTCTGCGACTACGACCAAATTGCTCTCGGTCAACCCAGCTCGTTATGGTGGCTGTTTGACAGAGCGTGAGCTGGTACTTGAGGTGCAACTATTTTTGGAATTGTAAACACGGTAATTGTAAGATTGAGGCAGAATTGATGCCATATTTCATCAAATACCGGCAGTTTTTTACGCTGTGATATTTCTAATTATCTAGAAAGCGACCTTGATACTGATGAGTTAATTGATATTTTATGGCCCTTATTTACTTACATTATTTTAGCAGGTAACTGAAAAAACAAGAGCCTCTGTATCAATATTGACATTTGTTAGTATGCATCTTTAGCCGCAATTCCAAAATATGGGTCTCAAAAGCAATCGTAATGGTTAACACATATGATTCACACATCGAATACCAAAATTCAGTTCTTTTAAAAAACGAGAACGGACTTACACTATTTAAAAAAGAAGAGAGCAATGTTGCTAAAAGCAAGGAGTCAAATTGACGCAGACTATCTTTTTAGGGTTAATAGAAATATTACAATTTGTTGTTACATCTTGATGAACTTTTTACCACAACCATCACATTCAGCTTCAGATAATAAAATGTATAAGATTTAGTGCTTAAGTGCACGCACGCAAGTTTGACGTAGGACTACGCAAATTGTTATTCATCAAATCCTTCAGTTATATTTCAATACTTAAAAACTGTGATTTGAACTAACTGTACGTGCTCAACAAACAGTATTGTTTATGTACAATTTATGAAGCTTTCATTAAGCGGTTTTTAGCTGAACTAAAGCTTAATAAACTGTTACTTGACAATTTGCTTTTTGGTTTGAGTGCGCTACGCTCCATCTCCGTCCGCATCGTGATTGATTTGATTATTCAATTTTTTCATTTATTTATTTATCATTTATATGGAACGGCACAAATACAATTTAATGTTTAATGGCGCCAATTATATCTGATGACTTCAAACTAAAATACAAATGGGGCTAAATCTAATTACGTTTCCATTAGAATAGATTCTTCAAATAATAACAAGCGGCTTTGGAATAGGTTGAAAGCTACTAATGCTGTACAAACTTCGGCTTTGGATAAGTGATTAAACCACTCGAATGACGAAATCAATGAATACTTTGCATCGAACTTTACACGTGACGGGAGTGTTCTTCCGGTGCCTATATTGAACGAAAATGGTTTTAAGTTTTCTTCTGTTGACGAAAATAATGTGATATTGGCTATTTCTTCAATCAAATCTGATGCTATTGGTCTCGATGATGTTCCGATTAAATTCATACGCCTGATTTTGCCCAACAAATTTTGCCAAGAATAACTAAGATTTTTTGTATGATCATATCCACCTCAAAATTCCCCCGGGCCTGGAAGTTAACCAAAGTTATTGCTATACGAAAAGAGGCAAAAAAAAGTTAACAACTTACGTCCAATAAGCATACTGTGTGCGCAAATTTTTTATCCTCGCTGCTGACTGCGAGCTGAAATTAAGTCTAACTTAAAACTAACATGGATTTTTCAATCAGTGTTCTGTTGTTAAATGCGCGTCTGATGGTCTTTGAATGGCCGAGAATATGCAGCATGTATGGTATGTTCTATTTTATAAATTATCGAATCTCAATTCGATCCGTTTTACTATAAAAGGGATATGCTAATTATTATACCGCGAGCTCGGAACAAATTTCATCGATCGATCAAGATGACAACAGATTACAAGAACTATGAACACCTGAAGGGCATCCCACAAATAAAAACTCCATGCGATTTGCATGTAATGTGAAAAAATAAAACGGCATGATATTTTTCACATCCAATTCTTTTCAACAGGATAATCAGTGTTATTTAAGCATAGATGATTTTAGAATAGAATCAACAAGGCAGGTAAGTACTGTTTAACATTGTCTTTTACTATATACATTTATAATTGTAAAATAGCCGCGAGACAGTCTCGCGTTTCAACAAAATGTCCCGCGTAGAAATACGTTCCGCGGAATGTTCTGCGTTCATCTTAACCCGGACCGGAAATTTTACCTCGCTAACCGTGAGGGGAATGCTTCAGGTAGGTTCAAATTTGTTTTCGCGGATAAATTTGCCCGCATGTAGATGATTTGGCAAGCCATCTGTAACTGTGGAAAGAAGACAAAACTTTTCATCACTGGATTAGCCATGAATGGACAAGTTTACAAGGAAAAGTGTCCTCAGGACATAGTTTTGCCGTTCATCCAGGCATGCGAAGGCCCCGTGAAGTTCTGTCCCGATCTAGTTAGCTGCCACTACGCCCGCTGCCACCAAGCGAAAATTGAATAAGTGTGGCAAATCAATTAAAACATCATCTGATATGGCGAAGTGGGGGGGGGGGGGGGGCAAATGGCCGATACGGGTGATGTTGCCGCTATGCAGAAATTTATGGGAGGTATTCGACGAAAAGTTCGAGAATTCATCAGAATAGCAGACAAAAAAATTTTCTTGTATTTTTTTCTACAAGTTTTATAAAAACCCTGCAAAAACATAACTTTACCAATTTTGTATGTTATTTTCTCATGGAGAAATCGAAAAATGTATGCGGCTGAATTCTAGATGAATCAAATCCTATAAATTTTTTCTTCTAACAACAGCTTATTTCACGTGAACAAAAAAAGAATCACTCATTTGTTAATTTATTAAAATTTTTAATTACAACCTCAACAAATTTTCAAATCACGAAAATAAATTTAATAACCATCTTGAATTATGTTTTTTAAGTAGCAGAGTTTAAATATTTTTGTTAGTATAAATGAAGCATACATAGTCGATTCAGACATAACTACATAAATAGTTACTCACCCTCGCTGGAACAGATCCACATTGTAGAATTTGTACAACTCGACTGCAAACTCGATGGTCGCCTGTAGATCGGCCATAATCCTGAACCGTTTTCTTTTCTTTTTTTTACACAGAAGTTGAGCTCTGCCACTAAGATCACTATCTTATCACAGCCGAATGGATGGATGTCAGCCCACGGGTGTCATCAGTGGCTTTTTACTACTTATCCTTTAATCAAGAAGCCCATTCACACCACAGTGACTATCTTTTGAGTTGAAAATCCAAGCGGATAAATCTTCGCGTCCGCTGGGTGCTTGTGTTTTTTTTTTCTGTATCCTTGTTCAAACGCTTTTCCGATTGCGAGTTTTCACGACACGAGATCTCCCGCACTAGGGATCAAATAAATCTTTTTTTTTCTATATCTTTTATTTATCTTTCAGCTTGTGATATTTTTGCGCCTCGTTTGGCGGATTTAGACATCCATCTTCTTTCACTCGTCTCATTTGTGACAGTTTGATATTCTTCCATGAAGCACGAAACATTATTTCTGAAAGTGACCATGCTCAGTTTGCTCGCCTTGTAAATCGTTTTCCTATTGATGTAAAGGGAGATAAATAACGGTTTCATAATATTTAGCACTCGTTCTCGCTTCAGGATGGGGTTTCGCCGTTTGGAAAATGATAAAAACACACTCGGCCACATCTTCTCAGTTTGGCTCATTCATAGAACAAAGGAAGATGATTTGTCATACCGCCTGACACTATGTTTTGGCCAGTCATTGAGGTACGATTTCCGTGAAAACAATAAATGTACGCGAACACACCTACCAGAAAACTAATATCTGGTAGGCCGAATGGACGGTGTGAGAGGTTTTTTGATTTGCTCATCATCAAAGGATTTTTCAGCTTGATAGAAATTGTTTAGTGAATGGAGAGCAATGCTTTTAAAAATGTTGTTCATCACAAAGATTATGGCATTTCAAAAAATCAAAGTTCTTGAAAATAAAAAATTGTCACTCCAAAAACAATATTAAGTATATACTTTGTAATGTTTCAAAAAAAAAAAAAACATCATTCAATTTGCAAGGGTCTACTCTACTTGAATGCGTCATATTTTTCGTTTTCGGTACAATTAACAATTCAAGTTCGTCTTGGGATGTTTGTATAAGATTTGGGCTGATGATATAGCGTGCGCAAATAGCGGCGCGAAGCGATTCGCTTCACCGTGCTCGCATGTACAGCTCTATTTACGGCTATACATTAACCTACGGTAAGGTGAATCGATTCGCGCCGCTACTTGCATTCAGTATGTCATCGGATTTAGATTGTGTGATTTGAGCGGAATCATGGTAAATTAAGGTAAGCAGTCTGCTAAGTGTAGAGATTTTTATAAACAGCTCCGTTGTCATAAGTGTTCAAATATGTTGTTTTGCGATTGAATTAAATTTTCCTGTTTCCTGTATATACAATAGTACAATTTTTGACGCAGTTTTAGATCTATTCCTCCAAACGGTCTGAAACGCAACAATGGTGAACTACCCACACCATATACTTATAGATATTGCTAAAAATTACTCGCTTTTAATGGATGTTAATCGATTCCTTAGCTAGGCGATAACTTTCTAAGGACTTATAGGTAGGTAATTCTATATTATGCTTGTAATCATGAATTGTTGTTTTACCATATACATTTGACTAGTCGGCGTAAAAAAGTTTTGCAAAAACAAAACAAAAACAGTCGGGTTAGAAGTTAAGCGAGCAGCTTATCTTTGATGAAAAATGTACTTTCCGCTATTTTTATGCTGGTTCGCTTGTTTTTTGCTCTGTAAAGAGTAATGAAACTGTGAAGAGTAATGAGACTGTGGCTGTGTGTAGTGAACTGTTTCGTATATCAACTGCCATTAAACTTCGCAGTTGGCTTCGAAAAGTACGATGCTGGTCTAGCATGCCGGCCTTTGTATTCGTTATTGAGGGTTAGTGTGAGTCACTGGTGAAGCCATTTACAGTCAACTGCGGAGACCAATTCTTTGAAAGATCTCCAACGCATCTGATCTTTTGTCAGCTGTCAGTGAACCCATAGATTAAAGGGAAGGATTGGTAAATTTCGAGTTATATTCTGTGACTGTTTTAACAATACGTATATACATTAGACTGTTGCCGAGTTTTCTTAATGTCGCATAATATTTTCGCGGATTGAAGAAACTTTTTTTTTTTATTTTCGCTTATTTTCCGTCGGTCTAGTTCCGCCACTGTTGTTGTGCGAATCACCGACGCCCGGGAGGCGACTCCACCCAGGACCCTAACTCACGACCCGTTGATTAACGGACCGGGTTTCAATTGATTTTTTTCGGTGAGATTTATTAAAACAAAACTTTAGTTGTTTAATAGATTAATAGTTAGAATAAAAGTTAGAGGGATCCACACGGTGATGCACACGAAAAAAAAAAATAGTTTTTCTGAGGATGGCTGAAAAATTAGTAAGCTGAAACGTAAACTATTTAGTTGTTTTGTTTTAATAAATCTCACCGAAAAAAATCAATTGAAACCCGAAAAGATTTTGAGTTCCTTCGGTGCATAGAGATCAACGAGCTGCAAACCGTTGATAAGTAGAATTAAGAGAAGCATTCGAAAAGTCGACGGGAAGGCCGTACAACGCTCTCGTTCCGGCATCATAAAAAACCTTCGTCGGAAGGCCGGTAACGGACTTTTCTCAAATGTTTGTTTTTCGTTCATAATAAATATATCTCCATATGAAGTAAATCAGATTTGCTTTTAGTTCATCCACCTCTTTTTGACAGCAGTAGAAAAAAAATCCAAAATTTTAGTTGTCACCCGTTATTCCAACTTGCAGCAAAGCTGTCTACAGTACCTTGCAACAACTCGCAGTACATGGGCTTTTAAAAGTATTGTTCGAAAGAAGGAAAATTACATCAAGTGATTAGCGAAAATTTCACTAACCCATTTTAACGATAAGCGTTCGAGTAGTAGTACAAGACTCCTACTATTTGCTATGTATATAGGTTGTCCTAATTTAAAATAAAACCTATTTTAAAAGCCCAACGGTAACATGTAAAGAGTTGTATCGGATATCTCCTCTGAAACACGAAATCTCCTGACAATTAAAACTAGAAACAACGTGTAGCAACATCACATAATGACACGGTATCCGAGTAGGAGCCATCAACATTAAGTTTGCGTTCATATAAAAGCATGACGACAAATACTCGACTCGTTGTGTCCGTTCGTATTATAACCAATGAATGCCTATGAATGATGCCAACATATCTGCCACTGACACTTCTCACTGCTTATGCATCCGATGGTGTACTAACGCTTCTCGACTGGGACCTTCCAGGCCATCTATCGTTGGAAGAGGGCCGGCGTTTATGAAACTATGCTACCCATTATAGCGGCACGGTCCAAACATGAATTTCTCTGAAAGCGGAACTGGCGGGCGAATCGGGACGTTCTGTCTGACTGTTTATACATCCGAAGGACGAAAGACTGAAGTGCAGATTGTGTTTCCCATGGCTTGCGAGATATGCAGAAGACTTGAAACTTTTGCTTCGGCTCCAGTGGCAACGGTGTAACCGGTTGCGGAACAGCAAGAAGGGGAACGGTTCTTGTTTGCACGCTTCTTCTGCGTCAGGGTCCTTTTGCATGAATATTTTACCGGTAGATATGCGAGCGGAAAAATGGCACAAAATGTATTTGCATTTCAGATTGTGACATTTATTAAAATTGGGCCCAAGATGGGAGAAAAAAACTTGGAGCTGAAAGTAACGTGTCTACTTAAGATGAAGAAAATTAGTATTCATATTGGTACGATATGAGAGTATTTTCTTTGCTCGAAACCATCATCTATAGAATGCATTTTGTTTGATAAAGATGACACAAATGTCTGAGTTTTCAGAGTCAGAGTAATTGGTTGAAGTCTTTTCATATGCGAACGTAAATTTTCACTAATTTCTTTTGGTTATCATGTACCTAGCAAAATTAGGCACTTAAGCTCTCAATAGAATGTTTGTTGTTTACGAAACAAAGCGCTTGAAAAACATCGTACGAGAGCGTTACTGTCAGAGCGTGTATGCGGTGTGTACAGATATGTTCGTTCCCCCTGTGCCAGCAACCGAATAATGACATTGGTGTCGGTGTGTGAATGCACTTCGAGCCATGTTGATACTTATCCGTGTTTCTCTGGATTCGGACTCCCATCCAGTTCTGCACCGTATGAGTCTACTCAGAGGTTCTACGAGTGTTTACTCTTTGCAGTAGTGCTAGCTCTTGCACTGCAGCTGAGTAGAGTGCAAACAGTGTTGGCATCAAACCTGACGCTGGCTGTTATTTTGTATTTTTGCAACAACTGTATTAGTCATAGGTTTTTTACAGTATTAGGTTTTTTTACCAAATTATTTCACAGAAACAACAATCAAATGTTTTAAATATTGAAAAGTTGCAGTAAAAAATAATAAAAAGTTTAATAATTTGTTATGAAAAGTTATGATAATTATTATTCGCTTCGAAATTTTCGAAATAAAATGGCCAATTAGCTGCTACATTAAGATGTCGAAACTATATACATTGATTATGTATATGTTGCAAGCTACTATTTGTGATTCCATGTTTTACGAAACGAAGAACGGTCACAATACAAAACAGCACGAGGGCTTTAATCAAAAAGGTAAAACTGGCTTTCAAACTTTGATAATATAACGATCAAGTTCATAAATTCTTAATGACATGCGATGAAAGTCCAAACATTTGATGTCGTTGATGTCAACACGTTTGTTGGAATATAAAATGTAGGCTCACATTCAACATATGCATCGAGTGTCACAAACAAAAGTAATGAATTAAAGCATTAGAGCGCTTTCCCATAATTAGGAAACTTTCGATTTTTGCTACGTAATTCAAGCATCATGAACTGCCTTTGAACTAACACACAGTATATATTTTACATCTGAGTTGCCAGTAGCTCCGTACTGACAGCTTGAATGTAGAATATTATCTGTGATTTTCAGAACCCCACATTTTCCATCTTCTCCCTTTTTACGCACATTGATCAAACCGAGTACCGACTGTATTGCGAATTTTTCTGTCGGTCTAGTCACAACTCTCACACCATCCATCGGGGCAACCGATTCTGAGAAGCGTGTTGAAATTTTTGGGCGAGTCTGTCGCACTTTTTTCCTGAACCATTCAATAGAAATTCATTTTCCACACCAATTGATTACAGAATAATTCCCTCTTATATGGATTATCACTAAATTTTCGAAAATTACAAACGGATACTGATGGGACATTAATTAACACGCTCGACAGGCGGAAGACAATTAATTACAAACGAATTGGAGATAGGTTTTCCATCCCGGTCTCCACCCACTTTTGTAGCGTGAGGACTTTTTTCCTTACTGGGCGGATCAAATATTCATCGTTTCGCTCACACTGGGACGAATTAGGCTTGTATCCTTGCATTTAATATTTATCGC
The DNA here is from genome assembly GCF_029784165.1 of Wyeomyia smithii. Lineage (NCBI taxonomy): Eukaryota > Metazoa > Arthropoda > Insecta > Diptera > Culicidae > Wyeomyia > Wyeomyia smithii. The sequence continues at coordinate 114,295,332 of NC_073695.1, read as the reverse complement.
TGCCTTTCACTGCACTAGCTACGGTAATCTTACGCACCAGAGGAAGAAACCATTACTGCACCCACACAATTTTGCTTCACAATTGGTTTTCACTGGTTTCCTGCTGAAAATTTTCACTGCCATTCAATATTTAGCTTTATCACAAACTCAAGTGTGTAAGCACTTGAACATTTTTCATCGCCTGAACAACCGACGAGCACTGAGAAAATCCCCACCCAAAAGATGGAGCTGGAAAACGTTTTTTCTTCTTCCATGGGGCAACTCGAACGGAGACGATTGGTCGTATGCGTACACACTGATTGAACAGAAAACTGAATGGGCCTTAACTCACCCCGCACTATTCTTCTGGTAAGAAAAAAAAAAAAACACACACGGAAGTGAGGGGCAACACCTCTTTAACCGAACCGTCCGTTTTCAGTGCAGTACAAGGACTCCAGACGGCGCGAAACGACAACGATTTTTTGTGTCTTCCGTTCTCACGAAAGGCTGTTTGACTTCTGTAAACGGTGTACTGATTTTCCATCCGTTCTGGTCCTACTGTCAGGTTAGCTGGTTGGGTTTTCCTCGCTGGTTTTTGAGTGTGTGTGCGCATTCGAGCTAGAGCGCAATGCCACAGTGTCAGGCGAGGAAATTTGCTCCTTGGAGCGGAAAGGATGCCTTCGGGGTAATGCTCTCGCTCCCGAGTTGTCCGTTCATTCATGCTTTTCTATAGCGAAAGTGTATTCGGTCGGGTGTGTGTGTGTGTGAGTGTAGGAAAATAATTGGCGCGCGGGAAAATCTGACAGTCAGATGTTTGTGATGGGTACTAAAATTTGCGAAGTCATATGGGGTTAGTGGGGTTGAAATAGGTTTCATATTTGAATGTATAATACAAGCAATCGAGTTTTAGGTTAGAGCAAATAAATGCATTATATTGCATACGTAAAGTGTTACGTCTCACAATACTTAGTAAAACTTAAATGTTATCTTCGCTATACTGATCACTGTTCGATGTTTTGTTCCTGATTGGGTTATGTTATTCGATGAAATTATATCGAATAAATAGAAGGTCATATTCGAAGTCAGAATGTAGCACCTAAGTTTAATTTGAATAAATATTGAAAATCCCATTGAAAAGTCATTTTAGATGAAGCTGTAGATAGTACAATTTGATTAAAAAATATTTTCGAAAGTTTTATCAACTTTTTATCAAACATTGCAACTAGCGTAATTAATCCTACATCTCATTTGTAATAAGAAAGCTAGAAAAGTTACCTTAACCTCCAAGTTAAAACTTCAAATTAATTTGGTTTAACTGTTTTTACAAATTTTGCGAAAATAATCATAAAGAATATTTTAATAACCTGATATCAAATATAAATTCTTCGTATCATTTAGAATATTTCAATTATATCTGTCGAGCTGCTGGGAATCATTATACACTTCACATAACACTTTAAATCTAATTTACTTTTTGATTATATCACTTTCATACATCATTTTTCACGATACGCAAAAACGTATTTCGGTGCCTACATTGACCCTTCATCAGTGCTTAGGTAGACTGTCCAACTAAGCAGAAGTGTTCAAAAGTTTATGTCCCCATAAAAAATTTGAGCTCAATCGAACTTTTTGTAGTGAGTCTCATCATCAGTGGTTTCACATTTTTAAAATAAGGTGATATTTTTCAAATCTTTGACGTAGAAATACGACTTAAGCCAACTCTTGGGTAAGGGTGTGAAATGAAAATCTAAACATCGTGGGCCTCATGAAATTGTCCAATTTCAAATGTTTATAACTCAATCAGTTTCTAACGGATTATCTCCATTCGTGTAGTGATCGATTGGAAATTCGTCCACGGGTCCACTTAAATTGTGATTTTATGATGCTAATGATATTGAAAAATGTAGAACCTTATTTTGAACCTAGGTTAAGACCAGTCAGAATCCCACCAGTGGAAAACAGGCAAAATACCATTCAATGTGGGTATTTTCGGATCCGCGATGATATCCAGAGGCTAGAAATCGACCACAGATACCATTATGGGTATTTCCGCAATCGAGATGATACCCAGGGACTGGCAATTGACTCGAGACTCCGTTTTGAAAACCAAATGGCCGAATACTACCTAATTTAAATGATTCCGGAACGTTTCGTAGTATTGGCGTAATATTCGTTAGGGTGTGTGTTTGTGTAAGGGTGCCAGAGTAATCGAGGGGATCAACCCGCTAGGAAGTAGACGAAAACTGATGTTCAGCGAAATAAGTGCTACCAAATAAGAAAGAGTGATCAGAGACAACGTGGCTTTAACTTCGGCTTAGAATACTGGTTGAAGGACATTAAAACGATGATCTCACGGTGGAAAAAGAAACTGCTCCGAAATAGCGGAGTTGTATGAGGAACCGAGCACGCAGCACGCAGTTTTTTAGCGAATGCAGCTTTTAGCTGTGACATATTTATATTTAGTTGATTTTTTTAATATAATCTAATGCGACTTACATAAATGGTCTTTCCTACAGTAATACAGGCAAATTCTGCTTTTTCTCCACTTGGCGGTAATCTCTGCTCAGACACAGTCTGTTAGGTTAGATTTTATTTTATATGACTTATTTTTACTTACGTATTCGTACTCAATCCTATTTTTTAATCAACTTTAATTCTATAATATGACTAATTTTATTTAAACAAATTTTAATTTATCTTTAGCTGTAATTCACTGTTTAAATTTTGACAATAAGTTGTGGTTCGCAAAGTCACTTTTTCACTCGACGTGTATGCAGTTGGTCTATTAGTTGTCGTCTGGTGCTTCCGCCCGCTTGACAGCTCCACTTTCGTTTTGGGTAGCAACTTCACTATCGGAGATATTGGTAGCTGGCATAGCAGTGTCTCCAGAGCCAACAGAAACGTACAAATCAAATTGGTAACAAACAGCTAAGTATGATAATAAACTCTTTAGTTCATTATGAAGTAAGGTCGGGAATAAACTCCTCAATTGATTTGGAAGTTACGATACCAGCTCTAGACTAGCAATTACCCGAAACTTTAACATGCAAACATTTACGTTTAGTTTGCTTGCGGAATTGAATGGAATCTACTGTTTGAGAAACAGTTTTGTGTTTCATATCTCAAATAACAGAGAGCCTTAGAAGAAATGATAAGCGGTTGAGAGTACATTAGACTCTCTTCAAAACGATCCATGCAAAATTTATCTTTTTGCCTCTCATTAAAAGTTAAATCTTACATAACATTTTGTTCGAACAGAATTCAATTCCACACATTGTTTTTTTTTTCATCGGTCAAGAGCTGTTTCACCGACCACTGTGTTCCAGCAATTTTAAATATTATTTCAGAATGATTTCAGGCCAGTAAAGCTCTTTTACCTTAATTTACCTTCCAATTTGCGTTATGGTATGATGCTGACCTAACAAGCCAGTCGTCGGATATTCGAATCTCGGCTGGGAGAGACCGTTCGAGTCAATAAGATCGTGGCGTCAAACTATCAAAGTGATTAACTCCAATCCAGAGTTTTGCCTGATTTATTATAATGACATTGACATAAGATAAGCAGTCGTAGTTCTACGTGAAACGTAAGACCGTGTCTCAATCACAACTGCTCCAATATAAGAAAAAACATAAAAAAATCTATCAAAAAAAAAAAACAGCAACAAAATGGCGGACTTACAAACAATCTCGCACGGCGACTCGTTGCTAACAACTCAACTGTCATAAAAAAACAAATAAATTAAAAATATTTATAAAATCTTCTCACTACTTTCTGGAACAAAAGCATTTTTTAATAACTGTGGTGGAATAGCTGCGTATTTTAATTATCTTTATAATGAATGCGATGATTTCGTGCGAGAATGTTAATTAGATCGCTCTTTTGCTTTTTTTATCTAAAAATATGTCCAAATTTAGCTTTAAATATTTCAAGCTGAAGGTTATTTCTCTGTGTCGTTTCTTGATTATAATATATTGTTTTTCTTATTTTTCATCCCTTGACAACTTTTCATTATTTAGATTTTTTGCATCTCTCCGTCTTAACGGATTGGTTTTGAAAATAATCTTCACCGTATCGCGTCGTCCGACATTCTTGCGACATACCCAGCACACTGCAACCTGACAATCTCCAAGCAGCTCCTGCAGCTCATGGTTCATCCGCCTTCTTCACATCACGTTCTCCATCTGCAATCCACCGAAGATGATACGCAACACCTTTCGCTCGAAGACCGAAGGGCGTGTTGGTCCTCCACAAGAGTAGTCCATGTCTCATGGCCGTAGAGGACTACCGGTCTGATCAGTGTCCTGTAGATGGCCAGCTTGGTGAGGCGGTGAATTCTACTCGATGAGAGTAAAGTATGCACGATTTCCTGCCATAATGCGCTGATGAATTACTGTGCCGGTATCGTTGTCGACAGTTATCATTGATCTAAATACCTGAACTCGTCGATTACCTCGATTTCATCACCACCAACTTGAACTCGAGGTGGTAGGTTAGCACTGTCTTCTTATGAACCGATTCCTTTCATGGTTTTCGTCTTCGATGCAATGATTACCAGTCCAGTCCGTTTGGTTTTGACCCTTATTCCGATCTTCAAAAAAGTCCGAGCCACAATGCCGATATTGTCAGCGAAACCAAGCAGCTGGATCGACTTTCTGGAATATTGTGTTAATCCTCGCTTTTCTAATGACAACATCCAATATTAAACAATAGGCATGAGGGACCGTCACCTTGCCTTAAACCTTTTCAAGTTTCGTAGGTGCTCAAAAGTGCCCTCGATACTCGAATTACACACTCTATTCGATACATCGTCGCTTTGACCAACCGCGTTAGTTTCTCCGGACATCCGTAGTCGTGCATAGTTCGCCATAGCTACCAATTAGATATCGATGGAAAAATGATGTGTGGGCACGTTATATTCGCGACATTTAAGCACCTGCCAAACCTGCCTGCTTGGTAGTGACCCCGAACTGCTTCGCAAATGGTAATAGTCGACAGTAGAGTATTTGGGAGCGTACCTTGTAGGCGGTGTTCAACAGAATGATTGCCCGCTAATTGCAGCACTCCAATTTGTCGCCCTTTTTATAGATGGAACACACAAAACCTTCCATCCACTCCTCCGGTACTCGTCCTTCCTCCCAAATCTTGACTACGGCTATAATCAGTGTTTCTCCATCGTATTTCAACAGCTCGCTGAGAAGTTGGTTTACTCCAGCAGCTTTATCGTTTGTCAGGAGATCGGGGGCTGGAATCCTGTCGTCTTCTGCTCGTGCACCAAGATCATTTGCCATACCGTCCTCGCGCTGCACTGCATCGCAGTTAAGATGCTTATCAAAGTTCAGCGCTCGCCTTTCGATCACCTCGCACTCGTCCGTAAGGAGGTTACCGTCTAAGCTCCAGCACATATCGGCTTGCTGTTCAGCTTCTCGTAGAACTTCCGACTGTCGTTAGCTTGGTATAAGTCTTCCATTGCTACGCGATTCCGATCCTATTGTTGGCGTTTCTTACTTCAGAGGATTGAGTTTTGGCTGTTCCGTGCCCGTCGGTATTGTTTCACGTTCACTTTCGTACGGTGTTGTAGCATTCTCGCCCGTGCTGCGTTCCCTCCTTGACTCACTGTTTGCATTCGCCGTCAAACAAGTCATTTCTATGATTCGGAGCCTTTGTACTCAGCAATGGTACCTATGGCGGATCGCATGCTCCTCCAATCATTTTCAAGAGTAGCTACGCCAAGCTGCACTTCCGTGAATAGTACTGCCTCTAGCTGCTGCGCGTATTCCTGTGCAACCCCAGCGTCCCGCAGTTGCTAGATATTTGGTCGTGGCGTTCGACTTCGGTGGGTGTTATACACCGTCGAAAGTTTTGAGCGCATGCACACAACTACAAGGTAGTGGTTCGAATCTGTATTCTTACTGCGGTAGGTGCGAATGTTGATGATGTCGGAGAGGAATCTGTCGTCGATTTGAACGTGGTTGATTTGATTCTCTGTCTGTTAGTCGTGTGATCTCCAAGTGGATTTTAGATATCTTTGCGGTGGAAGAATGTACTTTGGACTACCATACCACAGGAGGCTGCAAAGTTCACGCACCGATGGCCTGATTACCGGCCTGTACAGCTCTCATCTTACTCTAGCGTTCATGTTCTCAATGACGACTTTCCCGTCCCGTCGGGGGTAGCTATCGTAGACTTGCTCCAGCTGCGCGTAGAACGCTTCCTACTCATCGTCGGGTCTTTCTTTATGTAGGTAGTGCACGTTGATAATGCTGTAGTTGAAGAACCGGCCCTTTAATCTCAACTGGTATTTCCTTGCGTTGATCGGCTGCCAACCCTTCACGCGTTGACGCATCTTCACCAGTACTATGAAACCGATTCCCAACTCGTTGGAATGTAGCCGCCTAGTGCCCGCTTTTTCATACTCTCTGTCCTGTCCAACGAAGTTCCTGCAGCGCTTCGCAGTTGCAGATTTCGCAGTTGCGTAAATGTAGCTCGGCGTAGATTGTCCTGTCGCATCCTGGAAAGCAAAGTGAGTTGCAGTTCCGTCTTTCCAATCGCAGTCCTTATTTCATCGTCCATGCCGATTGTTCCGAATCGTATTATCTTTTACGTTGTTTGTAACATATTGTTTTCCGCGGCGGCTCGTTGGGCCTTTCTCAACTCTTTGTATCGCCGGGGGACCAACGTGTCAGCTCTGTTTAGAATCCTACGTTGACAACGGACGTTGTTCAACCGCTCCTGACATGGAAATCATATGCTGTTTAGAGCCGCAATATCTTGATGAACAGAAGCTCGGGTTGGCGAAGCATTTCCTCTACGCGCCAATGATCACATAAGATTTGTGTAGAACATACTATGATTTGAACGGCAGTATTGTCGCGAATGACTGTTTTACTATACACAGACTTCTCAGCCGACTGTTAAGTGTACAGTAGAGATGGTCGGGTTTGGCTTTTTTCAAACCCGTACCCGACCCGAACCCGAGAATTTTTTTCGATCATACCCAAACCCGACCCGAACCCGAGAATTTTTTTTTCGATCACACCCGAACCCGACCCAAACCCGAAAATTTTATTTTTGTGAAACCCGAACCCGAAACTGTGAAACCCGAACCCGACCCGAACCCGAGTTTTGTTTTAGGTGCTCGATTTTTTGTACCAATTTGAGGTTGCCCTGAAGCTTTGAGCCTCGAATGGTATTGAAATGTTAGTGATTTTTACAGTTGCATGAAATTAGACATCCTTATCTTATGAAAATGCTTATTTGATATAGTCGGGTTTCGGGTTTTCTGACCTAAACCCGACATTTTCGAACCCGAACCCGACCCGAACTCGAAAATTTTTTTTCACCCAAACCCGAACCCGACCCGTACCCAACACCTTCAAATATTTTCAAACCCGAACCCGACCCGAACCCGAAACTTTCGAAAATTTTCAAACCCGAACCCGACCCGAACCCGACGGGTACGGGTCGGGTTCGAGTTTCGGGTTTGAAAACCCGAAACCCGACCATCTTTAGTGTACAGGACAATTTCGGGGCTAGCGTTACGATCCTACTGACACTGACAGTCTCTCCCGAGCCGAGACTCGAACATATGACGACTTGTCTGGAAGTTTTTGACTCGAACCCACAACTTCTAATCTTTGGGAGGGATCGAAGTAAACCATGGCCAAATATCGATCGTTAATAGTATTCTTTTGCAAACCCTTAAAGTTTGATACGTCGCAAGCAAGGTTTCGCTACCGTTTTCAATCTAGCCTGTGTCTCTGGAAGGGTACTTACCCCACAGTTCCCCCGATAAATCCGGAACAACGGAAAAGTTCGAAATTTTTCCTACTGTTCCCAAAACTATGATAAATTTGGGATCTTTTGAAAAAGATTCGATCAAAATCGGTTCAGATCTTGCGGAATGGCAGGAAAAAGAATATTAATTTTTTCGGCTCCGGATGGGTCAGTTACGTAAGTGTTAAAAAAAAACATAGCTTTTTGGTGATATTTACTTTCAAGTAATAATATATCAATTAAATAATAATACCATAATCAATATATTAAGTAATACTTCATCAATTCTGTGCAATTGAATTGCTCGATTATTTAACACGTTAGGTTATCGTAGTACTGTTCTACTTAGAACAAATTAGAACTAATCATCTTTTAAATTTTCCCTCTCTCAATTGGCAAACTGATAAAATTCATACAGAAGGTCAGCCTTGAAAACTTTCATGGCTGATTCATGTTTGGCTAACTGATTCACCATTTGATTCTTCTCATTGTCACTCACCAGACACACAGTACAGATTTATTTTGTTGCGTGTAGTGAATTGTTGAATCCTTTTGACAGATTTCTAGAATAATTTATTTAATAATTTTAAAGTGAATGTGCACTCTTCAAAGTATTCAAAGCTGCCTTTTAGAAGAAATAAAATATTTTTACAGTTCCATTTTAAGGTGGCAAACGTTGACAAATATTCCTACCTGTAAAATTGTAAGTCGATGATACATACGATTATACAATAATCTTCTACAGAATTCAATTTACAGATGTGAAACATAAGCATGTCATACGGTGATCAAGCTGGCTTCATATTCGTAGGTTACATTCTGATTCCCTTCTTCGGAAAACCAGTTGTCAGCCAAAAAAATGCAATCAAAAATAATGCATTTCTGATTTGGAGAAAGCATTAAACCGGTTTCATTGTGATCAATATACAAGTGTAAAAAGTTCTGCAGTATTCCAAATTTAAGAATGATGCGATGCTATAAAAAGGAAAGCAGAAACTTTCGCGGATCATACTTGTACTGAAGGCTTTTGAGCTCCCAGCATGCATAGAACGGTATTTCTTTTAGCGGTTCTTGTGGGACTTGCTAATTTGTGTCGGAGTCAGGATAGTGAAGTGATTCAAGAATCAGCAAAGGTGCTTCCAGCAAGTGTGGATGCAAAACTTAATTGTGAGTTCAATAGATTTTCAAGAGATGATTTCAATTCGAGTAAATTTGTTTTTTTTTTCTTTTCTACAGCGCCGCAGCCTGATTTAAAACCGGATGAATTCTTGCACAGGGGCAAACAGTACTTCATACATTGTTTAGACAATGAGCGGGTATTACTCTACACCTCTAGTTAATTTCTTGAATAGGAGAAAGTTGACTTTTTTACCTACAGGTGGAATTTTTTGCGGCATGGCAATTCTGCAACAGTATTGGACAAGAACTAGGGGCTGTTGTTTCCGAACATGATGATGAGCTACTAGCGAAGAAGGCCGTTGATGTATATAATAAAGAATTATGGTTAAGTGGAACAAATTTGGGCCGGCATGATTCGTGGGTTTGGTTAGTTAACGGTCGTGAAGTAGGGTGGGGAAACAATTTTCTCAAATGGGCACGTGGACAACCACATGGATCTGACAAATGTATGCTAGTTACAGTGGATAAAAATGGTGGTGAATGGCGATCTGCAAGCTGTCATGAAAAACGTTGCTTCGTGTGCCAGAAGTATCTAACATAACGGTGAAAAAATGTGAATATCTATTTTTGTTATGAAGTTTAGTTTTACGTTTACAAAGTGTAATTGTCAATTTTCCAAATAAATTTGAAATTTAGGAAATCAATTCAGGGGCTATTTTTTTTGGGATGAATTTCATAACAGTTTGCGGAAAGTGCACTGATTTAACTTTGAATGCTTATTACTCAAATATCTTTTGGCACTTGGTTCGGTTGCACTCCGACAACGTAAGCAAAGAAGATTCGTAGATATGCTGTATTAGAGACCTGCCTTCTCCGGAATTATTGGTTAAAAAATGCTTTGAAATTAAAAACGATTCGAAATGGAATACAATAAAGCTAAGCACTGTAATATTGTACTAGTAACACTGGGTCTGAAGTAAAACTCAGCTGGTTTGAGCGGTTATTGACTATAGAATGAAAAATTTATTCTCTCTAGTATCAAATGGTTGCAGTGAATGAAATCGATTAGTTTTTTGGTTGCTTCGTTGCTATGCAATTGAGATTTGCATATAACTCTTTAACGAAGTCCGATGAGCTTGGGCCTCCTTTCTAGAAGATCGGATTCCGCCATCTTGATACACGATTGATTGTCCTCGTAAACGACGGATGGATAGACTGGTTCCTCGTTGATGTCCTTCAAAAGTTTTCGCATCCATTGCAGCATCCTTGTGCTAGCGCTACGAATTCAGCTTTAGTCGAAGAAAGAGCAACGCAGGTTTGCTGGTAGGCTCTCCAACTCACCAGAGCTTGAATAGGTAACCGGAGTTGGATTTTCGGTCTCCTCCATCTCCAGCTCAATCAGCATCCACAAAACACTCCATAGCTTCGTCTTCAGAGTCTAGATGCAGTGAAAACTCTTGGGTTCTCTTGAGGTACCTGAGCTCTTTTTTGGGCTCTGTCCAGTCCGTGATGGTTGGTATGGAAACCATTCTCCGCAGCAGTGTGTTGACCCTGACGTACACGAACTACCCACCAAGCTTCCGTACGATTCGATACGGTTGGTAGGTAGTTCTTCCTCCTCCTTTTGCTTTACGTTGGCAGAGTCGATAGAAATCTTAGACAGCTTGGCATTTTCGTGTCCGAATCTTGTCGATGTATTCGGTCTGATTCACCTGATTGACCGTCTTACTTTTCAGTCTTAATTACAAGGCACAGTCGTAGCTCTCACAGGCTCAAGAATTTAAACAATTTCGCCAACACCTTCGTTTTTGTCTTGATTTTTTCTAGTTTGTGCAGCAATGTCGTTTATGTAGATGATTATGTAGCTGCGCTTACCATTCAGCATACTCACGTAAAGATAAGGGTTCGAGTCGGCATGCTTAAAGTCCATCTTCTTGAATGTACTGGCTATTTCCTGGTTCACGGTCCGTGTCGATTGTTTCAGCCCATAGATCCTGCGTTTCAGGTGGCAAACGTTGTCACCATCCGTTTTCAAACCAGGTGGTGGCCGCATGTATCTATCATACTCTAACTCGGCGTACAAGTAAGCAGTTTTTTTCCTGTTGTTGTACTAGTATGTTATTCCGACCTGCCATGGTGAGGATGGTTCGAAGCGTGGATTGACGAGCAACGGGAGCGAAAACTACGCCTTCCGTCCCGTATATCTGCGTAAAGCCTTGTGCGACCAACCTGGCCTTGCATCGCACTGTCTGGTCGTTTTCGTCCTGCTTTTTCTTGAAGGTCCAAATGCATTCTACGGGTTTCCTTCTTGGCGGCTGAAACACTAGCTCCCACGTTTGGTTCACCCGTAGCGACTGAAGCTCTCTCTTCATTGCATGTTGCCAAGCTGCTGCTTCCGAGAACTGGATTGCTTCGGAATAGTTTCTTGGCCTATTGGTGCTGTTGCTGGTGACACCGGTGAGCTCTCCGTATCGTTGTGGCGTTACCTTGGTGGACCGTCGTAGCTTATTTGCTGGTTCGATATTCGTGTTTTCATCGCCGAATCCACCCTGGAGCCTAACCGTTTCGCCGCTTTGTCCAAGGGTTTTCGCTTGAAAAGTTGACAAAAAATGACATGGTCTGATTAACAAAGTTTCTCCAATTCACTCGCTTATTGGCTGCCGCTCTCCAAACCCTGGGACACCGTGTACTTTCCCTCACTCCCCCTGGTCTACCCTTTTTGAAGTAGAATACTTCTCTCAGGAAGTTCGGCTACATAGGGATGTGAAATGAAAATCTAAAACCGAAAAAAGTGAAAAATATGTCCAATTTCAAATGCTAATAAATCGGTTGGATGGATTTCCTTCGTTCTTGCAACAATAGATTGGAAAATCTTCTAAGATTCTTCCCAAATGCAGATAATTGTTATTTTATTTTTCAAACTATTGTACTATTGAAAATAGTCAAGCCTTGTCAAAACGAAAACTTCGGCCTCTGATTGGTCGTTATATGATTGCTTCCCAAGCATGGTCGACAGAATCATAGACCTTGCCATTTGAAATGTTCTATTTGGCCTATATAAGAGCCTGTTTCACCCGAAGCCGCTCATTATAATTCTAGACTGCAGCAACAGCAGTCCTCCCTTAGCAGCAGCAGTGGATACAGCAGCAGTAGCAGTGCAGCGAACAACGGCCACAGCTGTGGTATGGCAACGGATAGCGGAGCGCGTCTCAGCATCGATAGCAGGACCAGGTGATGCAGGGCAGCCAATACCAATGGCAACTGAAGCGTCCACGACTGTGGCAACGGGGATAGCGCAGCGGTTGACGTTGGTCTCAGCATCTATATAAGCAGGGTCAGCTGATGCAGTGTGGCATTTAAGTGAAATGCTGTCTCTGAGCGATAGCAGGCACACTAGCAAATGCATCCAATGAAAAAAACGTTCTGGAAAGCTTTTCAGTGTTTATTTTCCCCCAAGGAATACTTTATTCGCACTGCCAGTGATAACGCAAAAATGTGATCGGCATCTTATCAAACATTGAATTAAACAACAAATTGTCCTTTTCAGGATGAAATAAAAAACTTATTTGAGAGTTTATATTTTCTCTTAAATCAATTTACACTTTCAAGAAATTTGGAACATATATATTTGGCTTCATCTCCGTGTCTCAGAACGTACTGAATTATCTTTTCCTTCAGTCATGAGCACAATGTCCGAAATGTTTTCATTGTCAGCATAAAAATAAATTTTTCGCATAATCAAAATTCAAAAATTATCAAGTTCAAATCATGACAAGCAACTATATTATTGAGAATGGTCAATCCTTGTTGAAGCGCAAAGTTTGACTGATCAGATTAGTCGTTAATATGATTGCCCAAGCACGGTCGACAGAATCATAGACCTTGCCATTTTACATTTGCTATTTGTCTGTATAAGAGTAAGGATGGGAATTATCGACTGAAATGGCTATCGATAGTTATCGATGATTTCCTACTACTATCGATAGGTTTTTCATCCCTATATAAGAGCCTGTTTCAGTCGAAGCCACTCATAATAGTTCTAGACGGTGACAACAGCAGTCTTCCCTTAGCAGCAGCAGTAGCAGTGCAGTGGATACCAGGCGTATAGCGGCAACAGCTGTGACATGGCAATGGATAGTGCACTAGTTGCAGTGGATCTCAGCATCTATAGCGGCACTTTAGTGAAATGCAGTCTCGGTGCGGTGCATTCAATGAAAAATTGACTCATTTTGACAACACGTCTAGTTTTTGAGCGTTAAATCAGCTTTTCACTGTTTATTTTATCACAAGGTATATCTTATTCACACTGTCAGTGATAACGCCAAAATGTGATCGGTATCTCATCCGATATTGAATTGAGCAACAAATTAAAAAATGACTGACACGCAAGCTGCCGGGTTTTCTTGTAAAAGTATTCTACTTCATCCTTGCGGTCGTGGCTTTGCACACAACCATCCTGTGATTTTTTTCGAGGCAACACCATCTTCGCCGGGTAGTTGTCCGGAAGTCCTGCAACATGCCCTGCCCAGCGTATCCGTCCAGTTTTAGCCACCTTTTGAATACCGGGTTCGCCGTACAGTTGCACGAGTTCATGTTTCATCCTCCGCCTCCATATTCCGTTTTCCTGCACGCTGCCACAGATCGTCCATAGTACTCGTCGTACGAAAACTCCGAGCACTCGCAGGTCCTCCTCGAGCATTGTCGGAAAATGATTTGGAAAAGCACTTTCTTGCAATCAGCCGCTGCCGGCTTTTTCGAGCCCATCTTTATAAGCTTCGCTCCGAAGTAAACCTTCCCAGCCGATTTATTTTTTTTAGCTGCTTGATGGCATCCTTAACTTCACCTATCGTTGGGGCTGATACGTCTTCTACGTTTGTCGCACCGACGGGATCGCTTTATCCGTCGCCATGGTCCTCTGCCTGGGCGCCATTAAGGAGTTCGTCGAATTGCTGCCTCCACCTCTCGGTCACCTCACGATCGTCAGAATGTTTCTGGTAGAACATTCGCGTTTCCTGATAGTGATGCAGCTGCTTCTTCTTCTGTCTGTGTCTTTCTACATTCTGACGAGTGGCACTGCGCATCTCAGCCGCCCGCGCAGCCTTCCTCCTACATTCGTTGTTGCTGTTGATGGCTGTTTTGATGGTGTTCTAACCAACCCGGTGGCATCGGCCTTGTTTCCTGAAGCTGCCGTGAAAGACAGTGGCGCTAGTCTCATCTATGTTTTTGAAGGTTTGTTCACACAGAAGTGTAAGCATGACGAACGAAGCATAATATATGTTGTACTGAGTTATGCGCTCGAATCAATTCAATCATTTTAAAAAAAAGGTCAGCTTAGCTTTGTAAATGTTCAAAAGTAGCGTTGATATTTTATCTCATTTACGCATACGTTGAGATGTTAATCATTAAATCATCGCGCGATGTCAGCTGCGTGCAAGAAACACCGCCGTTCGAATTCGGCAAGAATAAACGTTGTTTACATTTTATAATAATGCAACGCGTTCATTTTTTGTTTCATCAAGCAAAGCACTCGACGTTATGTGCAATAAATACATCACCCGAAAACAACACATAAACACACTGCCGCTGAACACCGATACTGTATGCACGTATGAACACTGCTTTTTTTCGTGTTTCGATGAATCAGCTGTCAAATTGCATGTAAAATTCATCCAGTGATCCAGCTAATCCAGCTAAGCTGGCTTCACTTATGTTGTACGTAAACGTCAGTGATGCCACCGGGTTGGTTCTAACAGCCCTCGAGAAGAGCTTCCTCCAGCTGGTCCTCCTCCGAAAACGCAGCTTCGAATGTGCATAGTTTTCAGCAACGGCGACAACCATCACCAGATAGATAGTTTTTGTCTGATTTGGTCACCTCCAGGTGTACTTGTGTAGGAGGTTGTGCTGGAAGCAGGTACTACGCACGGCCGTGTTCTAGGAGGCGGTAAAGGCGGCAAGTCTTAGGCCCATTTCGTTGGTCAGCCAATGTGCGCTGAACCTCCCAATTACCGCTTTTCATTCCTCCTCCTGGCCAACCTGAGCGTTAAAATCCCGGATGACGATCTTGATATCATGTTTTGGGCGGTGGTCGTATTCACACTCCAACTGCGCACAGAATTTGATTCTCAAACCGCACATTTGAAGGCTTATCAGCCACCACCACAGTTGATATTTGTTGAAACTCTTGAGTGAAAGTGAAAAAAAGCATCCATAAACGTTATTTTTTACAATCCTTTCAGAGTTCTGCTTTCCCGCTTTTTGCATGGAAGTGAACTGTCATCATATTTCATGCGGTGGAAGCAAGACAACAAAATCAGTTTATCAGTTAACGAAGATTGTCAAGGCATCGGTCAGTGTCAGTGACAAAGTGTTTCGGTGAGGTTTATTTTGGTTGAGTGGACTGTTTGTTTATCTTTTTCGCTTTGAAGTGAAGATCATTTGGTTGGATTTGTCGTCAAATTTTATTCCGTAACCGTGAACGATGCGCGCGATCTATTTCATCTGAGTATAACAGCACGTTACTAGGACAAAAATCTAGTGTATCTGAAAGAGTGCTGCGATCATTGGAAGTGAAAATTGAAAATGATTGGCTGAAATTTTCGAAGAATTTTGCTGGAGAAAATGACTTTTATCAGCACTGGCCACCACCCAATCATTCGTTTTCGTATGTCGCCCATCACTGTCAAAGCTGTCCCCAAATCATGTGTCAGTTCTGGTAGATGGCATGACCATCCCGGAGCGTACGTACCATTGAATCCTTCTAACACACCTTCTGCAGTGCTACAACGTCGAACCTGCGGAAAATCACTACTTCGGAGAGCACTCGTGTGCTTCCTTCAAAATTGTGCCTAGTGTTCTAGTCCAAATTGTTTTGTTCTTCGTCCATTACTTGTGAGTGTTTTACGGTGACGGCTTGTAAGACCTGCGCACCAAGCCCTTGTCTGAGTCTCACGATACACGAGTACAGACGCCGTTATAGGCCGCCCCTAACATAGACGACAGACGCTCGGAAAATCAAAAGAACCCTCTTTCTCTGTCAGCATACGACGAAGTTCCCACCAGGGTTGGTTACCCTATCTTCTGTTGGATGTCGTATTCCAGCTGGCACTGCGTGAAGGTTGGAATAGGAGTGGCTGGATAAGAGGCTAAGAAAGACGTGTGGGACTTTTTTATTCCTGTAAGTGCACTTGCCACCGATGATACGCATTATCCAGTCGTTTAAATACCAGCCTGAACAGGACAGTGATGTGGGTATTCAATGAGCTTGAAAGACTCCTCAGAATCATCATGACCACGAGATTTTCCTCCAGCTTTTGTCCGTTCGTATTCGTAAGGCTTATGAACAATTCCTCCATGGTAAAATCGTGCTCTGCCATTTATTCTCCTCCCGAATTGTCGCAGATTCGCTTCAATAACCAGACCTTCTAGAGCGCTTTCCTGGTTGCCTTTGCAGTCTTCGAAGGATGAATCAGTGCATGTTGATTGTATTCGATTAGCAACCCGGTAGTGGTCCTGGCGTTGGCATCTCCAGCGATCCAAACTGCAGCTTCAGTCTCAGGGTTCAGTTTCACGCCTATTTGGTTCCACGTAATGCCACAAGTCTTTCCGCACCATAAGGTGCTGCACCTTGAATCGCCAGCTTACATAGTTTTAGCTTTTCTAGCTTTTGTACATTGAATCGGCTTTCGTCCATCTTCCTAAAATAAAACTAACATAACCTTTAGGAACCTATCCTTGCTTGTCCGTAACCTATTGTATTAGCAACAGTGGAACTTAAGAAAAGCTCCACTGGTTTGAAAGGCTACTGACTAATAGTGCTGGGACTTTTGACCGAATATACCCGTGATCCGGTTATCCGAAGCTCGGATGACGGATGGGTAAACGAATACTATACGGATGTCCGGATATTTGAATTTTGGATTTTGGAGTTTCTAAATTATTAGTTTATAAATTATTATAATAAAAATTCAAATAACAAAACCGTTCTTCAAATTTTAAGCTCTACATTTTTGAGGAAAGGTCTCCTGAATCCATACGCGATGAAATATTTATTTTAGCATGCAAACATTTTGAGAAAAACGGGTTTAAATTCACTAAAGTACATATTTTTATGAAAACCTGGTTTTCTCAGTCTCCCACGGTAGTTTTCAACTTGGCTCTCCAATTTTCAAGTTCTATATTTATAGAGTAACGTTTTCTGAATTGTGATTGTGATTGTGAAGATTGTGAAAGATTTGTTCTAGCTTGCACAGATTTGGAGTAAATCAAGTTTTCATAAAAACTCGTACTTTAGTGAATTCAAACTCATTTTTCTCTAAATCTGTGCGTGCTAGAATAAATTTTCAGCATCTTTGGATTCAGAAGACGTTACTCTAGCAATATAGAGCTTTTAAATTGGAGAGCTAAGTTAAAAACTACTGTGGGAGACTGAGAAAATCAGGTTTCCATGAAAATATGTAGGGGAATTGTGGGTAAAATGAACAGGGGTGGTAAAATGGACACCCGTTTAAATCTTGACTATTACGTTGAAAAATAGTACAAACTTCTTTGGCGCCTTATCTTAGAGGCACTAGAAGCTATTTGAGACAAAGTGTGCGACATGAAACAGTCAAACAGTCAAAATAATCAACAAAAACAAAAACACGTCTACATTCATGGTGGTGATGTTATTTTTAGCCTACAGAAAATAAGGATTTTTCTAGTGTAAAACAGTATTTTATAACGGTTTTTCTGCAAATATCTATACTCAGATTACTAATCAGCAGAAATCATCAAAGGTTAGTAATTGTTTAAATGATTTTCTCGAAATGTTTAGGTATTTCCAATAATATGTATGTGCGGGTAAAATGGACAGCCCATGGTGATGGTGAAAAAAATGTGTTAATTTCCATTGAAAAATCTAGATGCTTCGTGTTTATATCAGAAAAACGCAAAAGTAAACTCGGACCGATGAACAGATGACCGCGACTAAACGTACCGTTGAATGCGGAATATCCGTAAAGAAGCTTCCGCCATTTCTCAGTTTCTTGCGGATAACGTCATATATTGTTATTAATTCTACGACAAACAGTGAAAATTGAACTGTTGGTGAATGCATAAGTGTGTTACGTACTGCGGAACAACATTTTACTATCCGTAAAGGAATAATTAATGTTCACGCCCAAGGTGTTCATATTACCACCTCCCTATGTTCATCTTACCCACACGTGTCCATTTTACCCCCAAAAAACTACTTTCGAAAATGCTCTTGAAAACTACGAAAAATACTATATTTTAGTACTTCTTCTTATTTTTTGTATCAACCAATAGTGACTCAGGTAATGTGCGCTATCGACTCATAGTTGTAGTGTTAAACTATGGAGGACATTGGGAAATACTGGCTTAGGGTGTCCATTTTACCACCTCTTCCCCTACTTAAGTGAATTTAACCTCGTTTTTCTCAAAATGTTTGCATGCTAGAATAAATATTTCATCGCGTATGGATTCAGGAGACCTTTCCTCAAAAATGTAGAGCTTAAAATTTGAAGAACGGTTTTGTTATTTGAATTTTTATAAAATTACGTAGTTTTGTGATTTTGTTCTGAAATAATTTAGAAACTCCAAAATTCACTCTTACACACCACATTTTATCTACCTGACATGATTTGATACATGAAGCAATTGATACGTATGAAAATTCCCAGTGTTTGCTCAATCTGTTTGAAAAATTAGAAAAAAACACAGACATGCGTCTCTTTGCGTCTCACAAAAACGGGGAGGGGTCCAGAGCGAAGGCACTTTAACCAAAACTTAGAGCAACTATTCCCCTTGAATAAAATTCCAAATTTTCACAAATCGGCCGTTCCAGTGCTGAGAACGAGCATTTTCAAAAAACAAATTTTATCCCGGGTCTTCACGGGTTAATGAAATGTAACGCGAAAAATGGCTTTTTTCACAATCCCCCATCCCCTCGTAAGTAAATATTTATATAATTTTCATTAAACTATGTCCGGATACCAAATCGGGATATCCGGATATCCACCTATCCGAATATCCTGTCGGATAATATCCGGATATCCGGTTGATTCCGATTTTGGATATTTGTCGGATATCCGGATGTTTTAATCCGGATAGTAGAGATGGGAAAAATGGTTCACTATAGTGAGCGGATCAGAGCGGTTCCGCTCACTAAGGTGAACTAGTTCTTTATAACAGCTCACTCGCTCTTTTCGTTCATATATAATTTTTGTTGACTATCAGTGTGGCCAGGGTTGCCAATGTTCCAGTTTAAACTGGATTCCTCCAGTTTTTTTCAAGTGATCCAGTCAAACAGTTTATTCCCAAAATCTTCCAGTTTTTTCAAATATTTGCCAGTTTTATCCAGTTTTTTATTCACTCAAGCTCCGATTGGTTTTCGGAAATATTTTTAAAACGGAAATTTTGTAGATTAATAAATTATTATGACAATTCTTAACACAGGGTGGCGAAAAAATTTTCAAAATAATATTCCCTGATTTTCCCTGAAATTTAACATTAATTTCCCTGATATTTTTCAGCATTCGGCACAAAAAAGTACAACGTAGATCAACGCAAATCCGAAATCACAGTGAATAAAGTATAATCGGATATGAAACCCAACAGTAGATGTCCCGAATTAATCTTTTGCGCTGAAAAAAATCAGTTTTTGCACTGAAAGCCGCTCAAAAAAATCACGTCTTGGTTTGAAAAATTTTCCCTGAATATTTGTCAGTTCTCTGATTTCCCTGATCGAAAAATTTAATTCCCTGACATTCTATGATTTTTCAGGTTTTTCCAGGTTTTCGACAGCCTGTAACAGCATTTTCAGCTTACCATCTTCTCGCACGAAAGACGGTCAAATAAAAGACGGCATGATATGGTTAAGATAAAACCAAACAAATAGATTTTACCGAACCATAAAAAATCTTCTATTTATTTTCTGTTGCGAAGCAGTTAAAAAATGTTAGAGGACTTAAATATCAAAAGATAGCGAAGTCAGAAATAATTGAAATTTAAACTTCACTGATGTAACGGAAGGAAATGTTGCGTTAATACTTTTGTTGAATATAAAAGTAAATGGAAAAGCTCTATATCTCAATTTTGAGATAGATTGATTGCGTAATTTTAAATTTTGTTGCTGTTAGAGGAAACTTTCAGTGCATAATTTTAACAAAATGTAACAAAACAAGACAGTTCTGATTAAAATGAGTAATTTTTTGCGAAGAGTTATCTCTTAAGATCCAAAACTGACACTGACTGGGTTCAATCCCCGTAACAGAAAAGCTCCTTCACAATCTTTTTTTCCATTTTTCTAAATTTATTTGGGATCCAGTTTTTTCCAGTTTTTTCTTCAGCCTCATTCCAGTTAAATCGAAAATTTTATTGGCAACTCTGAGTGTGGCTAATTATCAGACACCGCAAGTGAGAGGCATGTGAAAGCATTACACCCGATTTGTCAGACGCAAGGCCGCGCGCAAAACTACAATAGAATTCCCAAAAACAAGCTGCCACCAAATGTCTGCTCTGCTATGCATAACCTGCATATCCCATTACCCACCCACCAGCCAGCCGCAAGAGCTTGCAAAAAATCAACTTGTCACAATTCATACACAGGTACCTACACGGGTTGACTAACGCCAAGTACACACACGAATGGATGTGGAACGAAAAGAACGAAAGAACTGATTCACTGATCTTCTGGCAATCCGCTCGTAGGCTGATCGGAAGACTCAGTTCTTTGAAAGAGCGAAATCTTTAGCTCTCAGAAGAACTGATTCTTCCGATGGCTCTTCTGTTCAGCTCGCAGGCAATCCGCTCGCGATCAGAAGATTTCGATCTTTTAAAGAACTGACTTTCTGATCAGCTCGGGAGCGGATTGCCTGAACAGATTCAAAAGATCAGTGAACCAGTTCTTTCGCTCTTTTCGTTCCACTTTTGCCATCCTTTCTTGTGCGTTCTCGGCGTTAGCCTGTCCGTGTGCCTGTGTGTGAACTTTGGCAAGTAGATTTTTATTTTTATTCCCGTGGCTGGTGGATGATTATACATAGGAGAGCAGGCAGCCGATGGCAGCTTTTTTTGGAAGTTTTTTTGCAGTGTCGCGCGCCGCTTTGCGCTTGGGGTGAAGCATTCATTGGGCTCTTGCTTGCGGTGTCTGATCAACAAAATCAGCTATCAGCTATTTGCTTGAGGTAAGGGGTGAGTTACCGCTCTTTAAAAAAGAACGATAGATCACTCACTCACTTTGGAGAACCAGCTCTTTAGATCAGTTCGTGAGCGGATTGCCCACCTCTACCGGAAAGTCCCAGCCCAACACTACTGACTAACGATTGAAAATTTTTCAAAAATTGTCGGTTTTGATGCGGAAGATGACCTGGATTCATTCAAACGTAAGGCAACCCAAAAAAAAATAGTACGAGGGTGGTATCCAAGATACGACCGCATGTTTGACGTAGGACTACGATAGTTTTATATTTTATTTAGAGAATTTAGACTTTGTTCGATTTGACCACGTTTCACTCTCGACACGGCACACAAAAGCCAAAAACGAGCGGTTATGTTTAATCATAATTTATAGTTTTCTTGTTTTGGTTTTAAACAATTCAAACTCAACAACCACCAAGAGAAAGGCATTTTGTCCATTATGTTGCCGAAACCGAAACCAAAATAGACATGATCAAAGCAATGCCGTGCTATACCTCTAATTACTCGGAAGGGTCATATCAAGTGTCTAGGTCGTTGAAGGCTTCATGCGGACGTTGCGTTCCGAATACTTTCAGATTATTGAGCCTTAATCCATCAAACGACACCTCTAACAACTTACAATCCTAAAACTAGTTCATTGGTGGCCACATATTGTTAAGGTCATATGCCACCAGAAAGTCATAAAAAGAAAAGCGTTTATTTTTAAAAATAATTTAGATTATTTGTTTGCAGACATCTATTTAAGAAGAAATAAACACTGTTTTTAACATTGATGAATACCTTTCATCCTAATGCAGTCAAATTTCTTCAACACGCGAAAAGGCAATTTTTTATATAGGTCTTAATTAAGAACGATTTAGTAGAAAGCAAACTTACTTTCATCTTCAATTGCGCCTGTAAAAAATAGCTCACTCACCGATTTCAAAGCAGTATCATTGTCAGTTTCATGCAACTGCTTAGCAAAGAAGTCACATAAAAAAATCCTGTATTTACAAGTTCGTTGGAAAAGTGACGATAAAGAGTTGCAGTTTTTAGTAGAAAATCTATATTCACAAAAATTTTGAAATTGACATTGGAATTTATGAGGATGTAACATGTCACAGTCATTTTTTTCATTTTTGGCCAATTGAAACATTTATTCATTAGGCAGAACCAGAAAAAAATTAATCAGTTTTATGATACCAATGAAAAAACAAACAACAAAATGCCATATTTAAAAGTCATCCGGCTGTTTCCTTCAAGAAACTAACCTCTCCAACTGATGTTTGCATAATGTTGTTCAATTACAAGTCTGGCAATGACAGGTTGTGTTCATATGTTTAGTATCTTTACACGGTTGTGTTTATATGTTGTGTTGTGCGACAGGTTGTCTTTATATGTTTAGTAATATTTTCTTGCAGATGCTGATGTAATATTTTTGTAATTCAAAAATACGAATATGAATGTTTGAAACCTAACGTCAAGATGCATATAATTTGGGTTTTCTCTATACCACAACCGCGTAATGCAACTAGGATTGTCATATTGAATTAAATTTTTTTAACTGGAAAAATAAAACCATCAGTACAGCTTAAACGAGCTATCTGGAATATCTGTTTAAAAATCTTTACGAAGCATATTGGTTTTCTGTTGTCTTGCAAATAGACTATAGTTGGTCATTTAAAGAAATCTGAGAAAAACAGAGTGTAGAATTCAAAAAGACAGCAACCCAATGCAACTTCTATCTTTAGGAATTTGAAAGAAGTTTTTATCATTAAACATGTATAAGAAAATCACTACGGTTGCAGTTCAAATGCCATCTACTCGTCACGACAACCAAAAGCAACGGGGTAGCAAGCTTCTGATTAGTAGAATGTTAACACAACTTTTGTTGAAGAAATATTTTAATTATTATATAACAATCTTTCACAATATTCTACCTGTCGATTAAGACATCGGTGTTTGAAATCTGTTCAGGGGTAGTAACACAATAAGCACTTTAAAACGATGACAAAACATCTGTTGCAGCTATATAAAGCGAGCTCGTGATTGGTTGAAAGCTGCGAAACTGAACTAGAAGAAGTGGATTTCAACTGAACTTTTTACTTATTTATGTTCATCGTACAATATACAATGATATGCCAATTATTGTATCACATGCTTTGGCAACCGTCGTCGTTCGATCAAGGTCAAAATCCGTTCAGTTGTAATCACATATTGGATGCAACATCCAATATCGTGATATACTGTTGCGTACAGAATTATTTTATCCCCGGTCGCACAGCGTAGTGTGCGAACACGCACCACTGTACGTCGACAGCAGCTACATTGTTTCCACTTGGCTTGACTGCACACAAATGGCAATCGAGTGCTACTGCACTGACGACGAGCGACCGTCTTCTCATATATGGCTCGGTGCAGTACTGTTGCCTGTGTATGAACTTTCCGAAAGAGCTTTACTTTCAAGACATCAAAATAGTCTAGGTTCATAGAAGCAAATATCAGTTGACCTGTTGGGACGGGGAGGTTCTGTCCAATTTTTTTTTGCCACTGAATAGAGGTTGTCATAGCAAGCAGTTGGTGTCCACTCATGAAGTCTGTGCCAGGAGTTCTCGCATGTGATTGGTACATTGTTCGTAAAAATACGACCTTGAAACTTTTCATCAATTTTCACTGTTTAACAATTAAGTAACAATGATATATGAAGAATCACAAAATTGTCCATCATTTTATCAATCCAACGACATATTGATTATTGTGATCCATCATGTGGTTACATCAGTATTACCGTTTGAAATCTTTCATTCCGACGTTACATCTTGGTTTTTAGTTTCCTCAGAATGTATCTCGATATAGTGCGGTTAGACGTAGTCCTACGTCAAAAAATTCTTTCAACGGGAGATACAAATAACATATTTCGATACGATTTTGTATTTTCCCATTTGCTTTTGATAACAAAATTGAATCTGAATGAGTTATAATAACAAATCATGAAATGGAGTTGTTCTGAAACAAATCTAACATTTTTTTCATCTCTATCAAAACCTTCTATGTGCTATCTAATTTTGTTAGAAAGCTGATACGTTAGTA
Organism: Wyeomyia smithii; assembly: GCF_029784165.1. Lineage (NCBI taxonomy): Eukaryota > Metazoa > Arthropoda > Insecta > Diptera > Culicidae > Wyeomyia > Wyeomyia smithii. The sequence goes on along the minus strand of NC_073695.1, from coordinate 114,271,193 downwards.
ACAAAATTTGTTATGGGTTTGATATTAGTAGAATATTTTTTTGTTATGAATTCTGTTATTTCAACACCTAAATTAAAACGCAACTTGAAAGGTTTTTCACATAACAAACTAACAGCCTCTGTTAAATTTTTGTTTTGTCTTTCTGGTCGGAAATACTCTATAAAAAATGTCACGATTACTTCAAGTGTTTTTGCATTTGATTCAATTCGTCACATCACACTGCAAGTTGGAGTGATTGAGTGTTGATTTCTTGAATATTAACACTTTCCAATGAAATGATCTTGCGTTGAAAACTGGTTAATGAAAATCACCATCTTATTATAATGAAAATCTCTTGTATTATCACCACTGTTTAAATCAATAGAATTACAGCTACAATTCCAATTGACAAACGTCAAAACCACAAAGCGAAACAAAAAAAGGGACGATGACGAACGGCGCAAGCAGCACATTCACCCAGAGATCAAACATTTATTTAAGCGTAAGTTTTATTGAATTTTATAAAATAGAAGAACAATAAAGCGACTCTTTTACAGATCCTGAAATGAGTTTGCATCGATGAAGTGACAGGGATCATCTCTAGGATTGAATTGAGGTTATTGAATTAAAAATCTAGAACAAAATAAAAATGAAATATCTAAATTCAAAAGAAGTCTCTTGAATTTATTGTGAATTTATATAATTATCCATTTGACTGACATTCCGTATCTCAAACATAGGCATATAAACAAAGATGAACATAAAAACACAGAATAAAGTGATTTGCTGTTGGTTTCATCGTTCTTTGCATTAATATACCGTAATGCATCAAATTTCGAACACTTTAGCTATGATGTAACTTTTTGCACTAAAAAATCAACAAAAAATTAACTCTCTCACCGATCTTAAAGGTTTAACATGTTGGTTATTCAATTGTTGTTGCAATTAAGTGCTGTTTATACAGATTTAAACACTTTTTGTACACGAAAACAAGGAGAATTTGGAAATCGGCTTTGATTCAAACTCCGAACACTTGAACAGAATCGCTAAGAGATAGGCAAACCGTCTAAATACTGACTGTCACTTTTTTCAACGCCTGCTGATTCCCAGGCCCTACAGTAAAGAACCATACATCACTGGGTGAAGGACATTCCAAGGAACGAAATGGTGTATAATAATCATGCTTTTTAATAAACTAGTTCTAATTATTCGGTTTTTATTGTGAAGTGTTCGAAGTTTGAATCGAAACGGTATTTCGAAAGATTTTCATTCAACTCTGAAATGTTAGGCAAGTAGTGCGATGACGTGATTTTTATTTACAGTGTAGACTCAAGCGAGATGGTTTTGCCAAGAAAAATTTACTACGTTAGAATTTTAGACAGGAAATAAAATAAGGATACTTTTGTAGTTGCCAAAGTTTTAGAGCCAATAAACAGTAACGATACAGTGAAATACATGGTTACATTATGAATACCCTTTTATTTCACTTTATTCATCAACAAAAAAAGTTGAATTCAATGTATGCTTGAGCTTATGAAGCGCAAAAGTAACTTATTTCAGTTCACATCTCGAATCAGCATCCTGGTATACTTTAATCCAGAATAAGCACTCTTGAAATGATACCATGAAGCTGATCTTGCATCGTTTGCGTTCATATATTTTCCATTAAGATTACTGCAAAGAAAATTCATGCATAATATATTCGTTGATAGAAAACATGTATTTAACATACCTATGGTGACAGTTATTGTACCACCAAGCGCCACTATTTGACTCAGCACAGTTAGCAGAATTGGCATCGTTGTCACTGTCCAGTGTGGTGAATTTCATGCCTTTCTGATACGCCAATGAATCTCCCGCAGTTCCAGTGTAGGTTCCTATTTTTTTCAGCATGTACTTTTCTGTTTCGTTTCCAATTTCGAAATCGGAAAACTTAGCATATTTGAAATCCCCAACGAAGTCTTCCAATTCAACTAACAGCTGGTAAGTTTTCGATGAAGTTAACTTGTGCAACAATTCCAAACCGATCCAGTATTCTCTATCAGCTTCTCCGAAACCATGTTTGAATTCGGTCCAGTTACGATAAAAGTCCAATGATCCGTCGTACCGATGTTGGATCACCAACCAGCCACCGCCGAATTTTGTTTGCTCGCAGAAGCCCACAAATGGTTCATCCTCCATAGATGGTTGTAGTAAATACTTTCCGGATATTTTGTTTGGCTCGGCAGAACAGGAGTCGTACGGACCTCGGAGTTTGAACTGATGCAAATTAGAAAGCATCCGCACGTTATCGGAAGGTCCCTTAATGGGTTTCAAGTTAAATAAAGCTTTGCGTAAATTTTCGTGATTCGAGCAACTTTTTTGCTGCTGCAAAATCTTCCATGATTGGCTTAACACCTGTTTGAAATTTCGCCCTAGGGCTTCATCTAAGCGCATAACCATCCACGCCATTCCTTCGTTGCTCTTATCGAGATGAGCTTGATTCCGTGCCATCAATTCATTTTGTTCCTTTAGATCATACCCCAGCTCCATAAACTTGTACTCCAAATAGTCCAACTTGGCGAGCAAGACTTCGAAACCGACTCCTTCTTTAGCTGTATCAGTTTTGACCGTTGGTAATTCCCCAGGTTTGGCAAACTGGACGAGAAACAGTAACGGAATTAAGAAAACCGTATTAAATCCCGTCATTTCTATAGTTGGCGCGATATCGTTGCGAGACGTAGGCAGAATTTATCTAAATACAGCGTTGTTCCTATTTTATCACCTCTCAATTTTGGCAACTTCCGATGTTGGTAATTTCATTGTGCTATATTCAAAATAATTCAGACCCTGATAAAATTGGAGCGATTTTGTGCTGAGCGCTATGCCACGAGATACACTTTGTTTATTTGGATAATTTTTTGCCTCATGAGATCCAGTCATGAATTGAACATCAATAACAAAGACATAAAGCACAAGGAACCCCATCTAATGAAAATCAAATTAAACAAGCATGAGATTTACCTAAAGTAGTAAAACATACCTATATTTTCCATTATATCGATCCAGAACACTGCAGGACCTGGCCCTGGGCGTGCAATCTTATTCACAAATGTATGCATATATATACAAGCGTTGTCCAAACATATTTGTATGCGAAACGAAAAATCCCCGCGCTTGTTGACCGTATGTACTAACCGCTTGTCGGTCTGTCGGATCTTAATCAGTGCAAAAGCTTAAGCCCAACCGAATATGAAGCATTCGCTCGTTCCGATTTTGGTTTCGCTCTCGCTATACTTGAACCAGCACTTAGTAAACTTGCAAAAGTGCGGAGAGAGACAAATAAAAACTCGCGATCTCATAACAAACAGCTTTGATGTTCAACCCGGCGATTATCCGTGGCATCTCGCGATCTTTATCAAACATCCTATCAGGCAGTACATTTGCGGGGGAACGCTGGTCGGTCAGAGTGTTGCCATCACTTCGGCGCATTGTGTCGTTGTCCCTGGATTGAGAACGGCAAGACAACCCGATGAGCTCGTGATACTAGTTGGAAAGCATTTACTAAGCGCTCAAAGCGAGTCGGTAGCGGAATACGAGTTAAGTTCAATAATACTTTATCAGAATTCCGCTGATACTGTGGAAGTCAGACATGATATAGCGCTATTGATAACGAAAGAACCGGTAGTTTATGGGAAGTTTGTTCAACCGGCATGCCTCCCAACATTTTCGTTGATTAAAAGTCAACTGTCTGGAACGATTGTCGGCTGGGGATACACGGAACAGAACGCGGTTTCTGATACACTAAGAGCAGCGAACGTACCGATCGTGCTGAAGGATGACTGCATTAGGAGCAATCAGGAGGCGTTTAAGAACAGTGTAACAGATGAAATGTTTTGCGCCGGTTACCGGAATGGTACCAACGCTTGCAACGGCGATAGCGGAGGGGGAATGTTTCGGAATATACGAGGAAAATGGTACTTGCTAGGAGTAATTTCCTTCACGGCTGCACAGGAACGGAATCAAAATTTGTGTAGCTCTACGGACTATACAGCGTTCGTGGATGTGGCGAAATATAGAAGATGGATAATGGAAAACTCAAGTAAGTGGTGTTCTTAAGTCTTAATTCTAGTACTTTTTTAAGTTACGAAGTGTTTAACTTTTAAATGCAGCAGATATTTTTCCAATTATTGATGTAACTTTTGTCTAATCTTTTTCGAATGGTTCAGCAGTGTCAGCTAAGTATGTATTTGCAAAGTTGTGACTTTACTACACTTGCAAACAATTTCGTAACAGTTGAGACACATTTGTTCCAGTGCTAAATCTAATCGGAAATGGCGCCAACTTCGCACAATGTTACCGGGATTTCGCTCTATCCAACTTTTGCGTGTAGAATTCACAATTGAGACTCTGGATGTCATCAAACTTAGCGTGATGCACAATACTACAAAAAGATTATATTTTGATGAATAAACAGACGTAAATGAATTTGCAAAAGTACGTTGTTTAGGTTGGTTGGATTATGGCGAATAATTCCAAATTTTAATTGCGAGCGCGCGGAAACGCTTTTTGACGCGCTTGTTCCGGAGACATTTGGGGATCGTTATTTGGACAGAGCCGGAATTACGATTGTGCAGTCTTGTGTGATGCCTCAAAATGAAACAAAACTGTTTTTTGTCGTACGTGTTTACAATTTAGACCATCTTCTTACGAGGTTTCTTTGTTGAAAACTTATCAATTGGAGGCTATCCACGTTCCAAGTGGACAGATTTTTGATCGTTTCGAACAGATGTACAGTGGACAGATTTTTGATCGTTTATCCTTTGTGGACAATCGCCCATATAAGCTCTTAAAATTTTGTTGAAGACAATATTTTACACCCATCCTCTCTCTTAAGGTGTTGCATAAAATAATACTGTACACACTTAAAATTTTTTGCCGGGTCTCGGTAACTTATTGCCGAGAACGGCACCACTGAGTGCTCGGTTAAAAAAATAATGACAGCTGTCATATTTGTTCGTAAATCTCGGTTCACCCAACTAAAATTTCGGCACAAAATATCCGAAATCTCGGTAGCAATATTTTGTGCCGAAATTTCAGTTAGGTTGAACCGAGATATACGATAAAATGTGACAACTGTCATGATTTTTTTAACCGAGCACTCAGTGGTGCCGTTCTCGGAAATAAGTTACCGAGACCCGCCAAAAAATTTTAGGTGGAAAGTTTCACATTAAATCGAGTTTTGATTTGAAACTTTATGAAAATATCTAAAATGGCTCCGGACATTCAAAAGTTACCTTGAAAGCCACGTGAATTTCGTAAAAGTTTTATTTGAGGACGCCTAAACATTACCTAGTGTTCTAAGATCAATATCTTTCCATCAGTACATTTTATCACGGATTTTTAGGTAATACATTTCACCACATCCCTCAGCACCCTGACAATTTATGTCCGTAACTATGATTTTATACACTGGTCGTGTTCAGCGCATTATTCGATAGTTCTTTAAAAATTGCAATCGTTATAGATAAAATTGTTTCGTGGAAAAAGAAGTCATACAGCTAGTAATTAAATAGTAATTAAAATAGCTTCAAATTGAGCATTGCAGAGCAAAGTAATACATAGAGATAGTATATGTGCAGCTTGTTGCTGATTCCCGGGGAAATCACCAATTACTCAAAACGAGTGTATAACGAAAACGGAACAGTTTTGTTACTCTGAGAATCGTTTAGACATTCTCTGTAAGCAATGAAGTACGTTGGTATATTTTTTGTTATCAGTAGCCTGTCCACAATCATATTAACTTCGCCTTTAGTGGAAAAAAGAGATGGTGGGTTTTCAAAATATTGTTCAGTTCGCTCTTCGGCTATTTTATTAACTAATTACTGTTTTTTTTAATTTAGATTCCAGTTTCGGGAGTAACTGTTTGGGTGATGATCAGTACGGGACAAGATCAATGAAGAAACAATACTTTGTCCACAACAATCAAGAGGTTACTTTCTTGCAAGCCTGGAGACTTTGTCAGAATGTTGGGCACCAATTGGCTACGATAACTTCGGAGGAGGACAGTCGGTTGGTTGAGCAGGCAATTGCAAAATCTAGTAATACCAAAGGGCCCTGGTTTATAGCAGGAACTGATTTGGGAAATGAAGGTCATTTTGTGTGGATCACTACGAATAAACCGGTCGGATATATGACCGGCTATTTGAACTTTGCTCCCGGACAACCGAACAACGCTTGGGGTAACGAACATTGCTTGGAAATTGGCCGTTGGAGTGGAGTTTCCTGGAATGATGTACCTTGTGAATGGAAGCAGCGCTATATTTGCGAACATGTCAGCTGGAAATGAAAGTATTTCTCGTACATTTGTGTTGGATTCCGCAATGATGTGTTACGTTTTATGACTGTCATACACAATGAATAAATTCAACTTGTAATAACACTCTTAGTGCATTTTTAGACAATATTGAAAATTTTTGCTTCTGAATGGAGGAGATCTTTGTGTGTTTGAGTTTTTGCGTACCTCACGTTTCATATAATGGACGTATATTTCATGGAATACTCGAGCATCTGATAATATTAGATGGTTTGGAGGTAAAACTCCTAGATCTTAAACAGTATTTACTTGGATTCATTACTGCGACCGAAAACATTTGATCTTTTGTGACATTATACATGTGATATCCCCCAATTTTATATAATTTTTTTCTATTTTATCGGACAACAGGGTCTACATACAAGAAACTTAAAATCCAGTGGTGGGCACCGCTAACCGAAAATTTAGCGACGCTAATCGCTAAGTCGCTAACCGGAAAATTTAGCTCGATAATCGCTGAACGCTAAAACCCACATTAGCGGAACTTTCGCTAATCGCTAATCGCTAACTTTTCAAAATGTAAATAGTCATATCGCTATATTTATTGCTCGTGTTTTGTAGGTTTTGGACCACTTTGCTCTGTTTTGGTTGAACAAACGAAAACAATTTATTTTTAAAGCTATTTACAGTAAGAGGTTCACGAAACGGTATTCATATTTGATTTTGTAAAAACAAGAATAACCAATTTTATTTAGCTTGCATTGAAAATAGATACTCTTAGGAATGTTTCCATAAAAATTCAATTATTATCTGAATCGAAAAAGTAGAACGAAGGTTGTCATAACTTCAAGCGCATTGCAATTTGCCAAAGTTTTTGGTGTGCCGAAAATTCAATCTAGACCTTGTGCTTGTTCTACAAAATGCTCCTGTGGCTTGTACGATAACTGGAACTCCATTCTAGGGTGAAAAAACTGACAAAAGTAACTTTCGCAGTAAAGTATGTTCATCTTTCGAAGTCGCTTTTCTACAAAATTTAGCGAATTAGCGATTAGCGTTTCGGAGGCCAAAATTTTAGCGACGCTAACAGTTTCGCTAACCAGCTCAAAAATTAGTGAAATCGCTAAATCGCTAACTGAATTTTAGCGTCGCTAATTAGCGAATTAGCGAATTAGCGGAATGGTGCCCACCACTGTTAAATCTAATAAATTAAAATATTATCCATCCAAGGGAGGCTCGAAGTGGTTATCTGATGAACCAACTCGATTCGCGCAGTCTAAAGCTCCAATGTTTAGTACAATGCTCTCAAGCAGTACTGATCACTGAACTCATTAGCAATTTTTATTATAAATCCCAGGTTCTTGCTTGCTTTGGATATGATACGGCTTTTTTTTCGGCTTAAGCTGATCACGGATTTCTTGGCAGATTTTGAGGTCATCAGCGTACACGATTCCACATTCTGGAGGAAATGTCAAGCAGACAACGTAGTAATACAGTGAGAACAGCATAGGTTCAACATAGCTACCTTGAAATACGCCTGAAGTACTTCGATAACTGCGGGATTCTACTTTTCTTAGTTTTACAGAGAGGTAGCGGATTTCAAGGAAGGTTTTAATCGACGGACGAAAGTAGCAGAAGCATCACTTACCTTACCAGTCAGCTCCAGGCCGAAGTGTCCCTTGCTGTTCGAAGAAGTCGTCTCCATTCAACTCGGTCCATGGCTGCAGCTCGCCAGCCATGTCCAAGGATGGAAAAACTCGTATCGCATAACAATCATTCGGGTATCATTTCTGAACGTGCTATTTATAAGCTTTCAATCCTAGCAAACCATCGCTATTAAAAGTTACATTCTCAAGCTTGCAAGAGACAACTTAGAGCAAAGAAATATATGGTAGCTTTCTTTGATGATTTTGTTTCAGTATTGCCTGCTTTAGGCGGAGCGAGCAACATATAGCGAGTGTTTCACGAAAGAATCGTAAACGATTGCACTCAAGCGATCGCAATGATTCTTTCAAATGTTGGTTGCTAGTAGGCGTAATTCGGCTACTCCACATCGTGCTTTCACCGTGATATACCACGATGATTCTTGGTGATTTCAAGTATCAGATGCTAATGCATCATGCTACAATTTCCGTAAGCATTGATGATACCTATTTGCTCCGGCAAGCAAACAATTGAACGCAATCTAACGTTCATTTGGATTCATAGTTTTGTATCACTGGCGATAATATCTCAAAGCTTCTCGCGATAATGTTGAGTGCAAGTGAACTTGGATACAATAAATACTATCGTGTTTGAATCATTCAGTCTCCTTCTATGGTATTCGGAACTGTTAGAAGCGAAAAACAATCAGCAGCGTTTCTATGGACAACTTGTACGCGAGTGGAAATAGTTGAACGATAACTGATAAATCAAAGAACACATTTGCATGAAATATTGCTAGTGAGTGAACTTTTCCATGCTTGGCCATGTCGTCTGCGGAGGCCCCGCAGGTCGTCTTCCACTTGATCGAGCCACCTTGCTCGCTGCGCGCCTCGTCGCCTTGTTCCAGTCGGGTTGTTATCAAGAACCATTTTCACCGGGTTGTCGTCCAACATGCCCAGCCCACTGTAGTCTCCCGATTTTCGCCGTTTGAACGATGAGTGGTTCTCCCAGCAGCTGATGCAACTCGTGGTTCATCCGCCTCCGCCATGATCCATCTTCCATCTACACTCCACCACAGATGGTACGCAACACCTTCCGTTCGAAAACCCCAAGGGCGCGTTGGTCCTCCACGAGCATAGTCCAGGTTTCGTGGCCGTAGAGGACTACCGGTCTGATCAGTGTTTTGTAGATGGTTAACTTCGTGCGACGGCGGATTTTATTCGAGCGTAGTGGCCTCCGGAGTCCAAAGTAGGCACGATTTCCTGCCATAAGGCGTCGACGAATTTCTCTGCTGGTGTCGTTGTCAGCAGTCACCAGTGAGCCCAGGTACACGAGCTCATCTACCACCTCGATTTCATCACCGCTAATATGAATTCGTGGCGGGAGGTTGACACTGTCTTCTCTGGAACCTCTTCCTCTCGTGTACTTGGTCTTCGATGCGTTTATGGCCAGTCCAATTCGTCCGGCTTCAGCCTTCAGTCTGACGTACGTCTCCGTCATCTTTTCAAGGGTTCGTGCTACAATATCAATGTCATCGGCGAAGCCAAAGAGCTGAACAGACCTTCTAAAAATCGTGCCACTCGTGTCGATACCAGCCCTACGTATCACACCTTCCAAAGCGATGTTGAATAGCAAGCACGATAATCCATCACCTTGCCGTAACCCTCTTCGAGATGTGAAGGGACTCGAGAGTGTCCCCGAAACTCGAACTACGCACATCACCCGATCCATCGTCGACTTGAACAACCGTGTCAGTTTATCTGGAAAGCCGTAATCGTGCATAATCTGCCATAGCTGGTCTCGAACGATTGTGCCGTATGCCGATTTAAAATCGATGAACAAGTGATGTGTGGGCACGTCATACTCACGGCACTCCTGTAAGACCTGCCGTAGCGCGAATATTTGGTCCGTGGTGGCGCGGGCACCCATAAATCCCGCTTGGTATTGCCCCACGAATTCCCTTGCAAACGGTGATAGTCGACGGCACAGAATTTGAGAGAGTACCTTGTAGGCGGCGTTCAACAACGTAATTGCGCGGTAGTTGCAGCAATCCAACTTGTCGCCTTTTTTGTAGATGGGGCACACTGTACCCTCCATCCACTCCTCCGGTACTACCTCTTCCTCCCAAATCTTGGCAATAACCCAGTGTAGCGCCTTAGCCAGTGATTCACCACCGTGTTTTAACAGCTCGCTGGGGAGTTGGTCAGCTCCAGCGGCTTTATTGTTTTTCAGCCGGCCGATCTCCTCTCTAACCTCCTGGAGGTCAGGGGCTGGGATTCTGTTGTCATCTGAGCGTACACCGGGATCTACTACCACTCCGTCGTCGCACAGTGGGGCGACTCCATACAAAGGCTGGCCAAGCAAAAAAAAAATGTCGATAAATGCGACAAAAACTTAGTATTTACATAATTTTGGGGCGCTGAACACGAATTTGGCATCAATTTTTTGTTTGGGGCTGTCCATAAAGCACGAAATCCAATTTTAATATTTTTTTGTCACTTTTTTCCTTTTTCATAGTATTATATGATCTTTGAGCACAAGTAAGGCCATCGGGCGTCCTCCCAATTGAAAAAATACGTAATTTATGGACGACCCCTCGAACTAAACAAATTTCGCCTAAATATATTTTTTTTTAATGAACCAAAACAACATAAGTAATACAAACTAATTACAAATTGAAAAAATCACCATCAGCATCATCATCTTCCTGAATTTATTGGTGCCGCTGAAGTTGAAGGCTCCATAATAAAATTCAACGAATTTATGAATTTGAAAACCAAGACACTGGAATGACACAACGTTCTAAATGAATACGAAAAGATGCGGAGGGCGACGACTGCTCTTTGTTTTTTTTTCTCATTAAGCAAAATGTGTGCTTTACTTTTGTATGCAAACGAGTGCGAAGCAAAAGCAATCTTCAAACGGACTATTGTTAGCCGGAGTTTGATGGTATGAATCTGCTGCTAGTATTTAACACATCCATCAGTTCAGCGAATTTCATGATCATAAATTGAAAAGAGCTGAATGTTTTTAATATTGTTTTAAATTTGCAGAAAGTGATAGAGTTTGACATAATTAAAAGTTTCATAAAGATTTGTTTACTATTTTCTTATTTAACACTTATTTTATAACTTTTAATTGATAAATTTTGTAATTTTTGCCCAAATTTTTGTTTTATTCTTACGGATTGAGTTCGATATCATAAATTTCCATTAATGGGGTATCATGGTTATGATTAAAATTAATCCTGGTTGAAATTTCAACCTCAACAACAAATGAGAAAAAAAACTGCTATCGCTTTTTTCACGAAAGTGACAATTTGCGCAGTTTTGCGCAGCAGCGGACAGTATGTATTTGAAAGCTTACGTTTTTACCTAAATTTTGAATGTAGTCACAACGGTGGCAAACTGCGGCAACTAAACTTTTAAGCTACTTTTATACAAAAAATCATGTTTTTTAAATTTTTTCTAGTGTCAGGCCTATTATGACTAAATTTTACAATATCTCATGAAAAGGGTTTGTTTTGCACAATATTTACAACAACTTTTTCTTTGACGTCAAAAAAATTTCAAGCTATCATTGAAGCTACAGAGCGTTTAAAAGTAATGTACTTTTTTAAAAAAAAAGACACAAAACGCCAGTTTGCCAAGCTTTGAAAAGTCATAAAAAATTCAGATTTCATGATATTGCGCCCAGATTTTGGATTTAGACACTTGGATGTTATAGCAATAAAGGAAAAATATTATGAAACAGCTAACGAAAAAAAATTTTTTTGGCTGATGGCCAGCGATTCCCCACTGTGCGTCGTCCTCTGCTACATCGCCATTAAGGTGCTCATCGTAGTACTGCTTCAACCTGTCAATCACCTCACACTTGTTCGTGAGAAGGTTGCCGTCAAGGTCCCTGCACATGTCGGCTTGTGGCACATAGCCTTTGCGGGAACAGTTCAGCTTCTCGTAGAACTTTCGTGTGTCATTCGCACGGTACAGTGCCTCAATCGCCTCGCGATCTCGATCTTGCTCCTGGCGCTTTTTCTTCCGTAAGACCGAGTTTTGCCTGTTCCGTGCGCGTCGGTAGCGCTCCACGTTCGCCCTCGTTTGGTGTTGCAGCATTCTCGCTCGTGCTGCATTCTTCTCTTCCACTAACTATTTGCACTCGTCGTCAACCCAGTCGTTTCTCTTGTTCGGAGCCATAGTACCAAGCGCCGCTACAGCAGTACTACCTATGGCTGATCGAATGTCCCTCCAGCCATCTTCAAGAGTAGCTGCGCAAAGCTGCTCTTCCGTTGGTAATGCTGCTTCCAGCTGCTGCGCGTACTCCTGTGCAACCTCGGCGTCCCGTAGTTGCCCGATGTTTGGTCGCGGTGGGCGACTTTGACGCGTGTTTCGCACCGTCGAAAGTTTTGGGCGCATGCATACTGCAACAAGGTAATGGTCCGAATCAATATTCGCACTGCGGTAGGTGCGAACGTTGATGACGTCAGAGAAGAATTTACCATGGATCAAAACGTGGTCGATTTGGTTCTCCACTTGTAAGTCAGGTGATCTCCAGGTGGCTTTGTGGATGTCTTTGCGGGGGAAGAAGGTACTTCTGACTACCATACCGCGGGAGGCTGCAAAGTTCACACATCGTTGGCCGTTATCATTTGATGCGGCGTGCAGGCTATTCGGCCCTATCACCGGTCTGTACATTGCCTCCCGTCCTATCTGAGCGTTCATATCACCGATGACGATCTTAACGTCCCGTTGCGGACAGCTATCATACACCTGCTCCAGCTGCGCATAAAACGCTTCTTTCTCATCGTCGGCTCTTCCTTCGTGTGGGCAGTGCACGTTGATGATGCTGTAGTTGAAGAACCGGCCCTTAATTCATAACTTACACATCCTCGCACTGATCGGCTGCCACCCGATCACGCGTTGGCGCATCCTACCCAGCACTATTAAGCCCGTTCCAAGCTCGTTGGTAGTGCCACAGCTCTGATAAAACGTAGCCTCTCGCTGTCCGCTTTTCCATACCTTCTGTCCCGACCAGCAAAGTTCCTGCAGTGCTACGATTTCGAAGTTGCGTGGATTCAGTTCATCATATATGATCCTATCGCAGCCGTGAAAGCCTAACGATCTGCAGTTCCATGTACCGAGTTCCCAATCGTAGTCCTTATTTCGTCGCCTAGGTCTGTGCCGATTGTTCCGATCCGTATTAACTTCTTCGAAATTTGCAACATTTGGTGTTTTTCGGGGCGGCTTGTTGGGCCTTCCCCAACCCCCTGTCTCGCCGGAGGACCATCGTGTCAGCTCTGATTAGAGTCCCACGCTGACACCAGGACGTCGATCAGCCGCTCCTAACATGGAGATCATACGCTGTTTTGAGCCGCACCATCTTGGTGGACAGACGCTCGGGTTGGCGAAGCATTTCCTCTACCGCCGAGATATGGTTACCGCGCCAACGATCGCGTCGCACCTTCTCACTTAGCTATTGTCGGATGATAACATTGCCCAGGCAACGCCAACCAGTTGTGTCCATGTTTTTACTGGTGGTCTATCGTATCATATGACTCGTGGAGGCGTGAGATAGGAACTTGTGAAGACCGGAGCTAAGTTTGACACTCCTTCCAAGTTGTCGACTCACCAGTTGAAGCCCAGCAGAAGCATCAACATGCTTTAATTTGGTTAGCAGTATAGTGTGATCAACGCGGTTGAACGCTGTTTTAATGTCAGTATACACCGTGTCAACTTGTGCTTCATTTTCCATATATTAAACTCAACAAGATATGTGTTAATTGAGCGACCAGGAAAAAAGCCATGCTGATCCGTTGAAATGTATTGCGTAACACTTCTTTGCAACGAGCCACCGATCAAGACCTCACAAAGTTTTGAGCCAGCGCAAAGCGATGTAATCCCCCGATAGTTGATTACATCGCTTTTATTACTTTTCTCGAACACAGGACAAATATAAGCCCTTCTTCAAAATTCAGGAAATGTTTCCTGATAAAGCAGAAGGTTAATAATTAACTGTAACTGTTCCGAAAGAGCAGATCCGCAATATTTGAAGACGATTGATGGTATTCCGTCCGGCCCTGGGGTCACTGATGATTTTGATTGCTTCAGAGCCTCTACAACTTCATTTTATGAGAAAATAGTTAATTTTATATCACATAGGCGTTCGCAGGAACGAGCTTCAGAGCATTTTGTATATCACGAATTGAAACACTGCCGGTAGCGAAAAAACTAAAAAACTGCTGAGCAAAACAGATTACTAATGTTTCTCAGTATTACTGGAAAATTGATCTTAAAGTGACATTTGCGCTGGAAGTTCAGTTTCCTTGCGTTTCTTGTTAATGAAGTATCAAATACGTTTGGGATTTCGTTTGAGATCATAATGCAGATTCTGGCAAATTCTCGCTTGGTGAAGGCATCTCGAAAACGGGAATACTTCTTCACCACCGTGGATCTCTTACGTTTGAGACGACTAAGATGTTGATTTGACCAGGGTGATTTCAGTTTTGGCTTGGGTCGAGAAATCAATTCACGAAAGAGTGACAAGAACCGTTGGTTGAAAAGTGTTACAGTTATATTAATATCTTTTGTATCCAGGAACGACCAGTCCAGTGTTATGAAAATGACTACAAGACAATGACAGCAAATTTTCAACTGATCCGGCTCTCATTGTATTGTACAGCACTCTCTGCTCCCCACACGTTCGGTTAACAGTCCGACAGCAACTGACGACAGCACACATGCAACTCCATACGGACTGTTATTTTTCATCTTCATATGTCTGTTGGTATTCCCAAGCTGTCGCGAATGACAGCCTGTAATCTTCCGACATCCTTCAACACGAATCCGAGCGGGATGTCAGGTGATTATGATCACGACAGTAGGGCCGATGAAAGAATGAAAGAGAGATGGTGCGAAGCACGTTTTTTCTTACGTAGGGAATAATAACAACAATGGAAACGGTTTGCTTCGTATTCAATATGCCACCGGCCTGTGAAAAAAGAGAAACGAAAAAATGCAAGTCGACGACAGCCGCAGCCGATCAGCAGGCTGTCAACAGGAACAGGACATCCTTAAAATGAGCAAACTAGGCTGTCATGTCCGAACGAACAAAATACATGCGCAAGAATGAGCTGTCGTACGCAACACAAGACAGTTTCTTTGCCTTGTTTAAGCTGTAGCTGTATGTGAGCTCTCATGAATAGCTCATGCATGAGGCTGTTAGAGTGAAGAGAGAGAAAAGTCGTCAGTATAGTGTCGCTCTCCAGTCATTTTCCTAAGCTTGGACCAGTCTGTTGAGTGCAAAGCTTCATTGAATCTAGCAAAATCAGTTTGGAAGAAGTCAAACTCTCTATCATTAAGAACCTCATTTTATTCAACTAGTAGTTAACAGCTGAGTGTGGAAAAAAGGGGAGGGTGTAACGGATCAACTTTGGTAACAGCATCAGATAGTTGCATCACCTCGCACTGATTGACCAGTCTAGTAATGCCATTCCATCCACGAGTGCACTGTTTGCAGGAGTGAACACAGAGTTTACAAAATCAAGTTGAACTTTCCAAAAAAATTTTTTTCAACAAAGGCCAGGTTGATTGTAGCCGCCAAACAGTAAGTGAAAGACCTGCGGTCCCAGTTTCTCGGATACTTTAAATGCACACTCGTTCGACACTATTCGAGGAGGTTGAAAAATCAGGCGGGATGTAAACAACGCCAAGACAAATAGTTCGGTTACTACCATTCACATTAACCGAAGGTTGGTCGGTACCACTACCACTAATGACTGCTTTTGTTACTGATTCCGTTAAACTGTAACGTTTTGAAGTAGAATACTTCTCTCAGGAAGTTTGGCTACATAGGGATGTGAAATGAAAATCTAAAACCGAAAAAAGTGAAAAATATGTCCAATTTCAAATGCTAATAAATCGGTTAGTATTCGATGGATTTCCTTCGTTCTGGCAGCAATAGATTGGAAAATCTTCTAAGATTCTTCTCAAATGCAGATAATTGTAATGTTATTATTCAAACTATTGTACTATTGAAAATAGTCAAGCCTTGTCAAAACAAAAAATTCGGTCTCTGATTGGTCGTTATATGATTGCTTCCCAAGCACGGTCGACAGAATCATAGACCTTGCCATTTCAAATGTGCAATTTGGCCTATATAAGATCCTGTTTCACTCGAAGCCGCTCATTATAATTCTAGACTGCAACAGGAGCAGTCCTCCCTTAGCATCAGCAGTGGATACAGCAGTTGTAGCAATGCAGCGGATAACGGCCACAGCTGTGGTATGGCAACGGATAGCGGCGGAGCGCGTCTCAGCCAGCATCGATAACAGGACCAGGTGATGCAGGGCAGCGGATACCTATGGCAACGGAAGCGTCCACTACTGTGACAACGGGGATAGCGCAGCGGTTGACGTTGGTCTTATCATCAATATAAGCAGAGCCAGCTGATGCAGTGTGGCATTTTAGTGAAATGTTGTCTCTGAGCGATAGCAGGCACACCAGCAAATGCATCCAATGAAAAGAACGTTCTGGAAAACTTTTCAGTGTTTATTTTCCCCCAAGGATTACTTTATTCGCACTGTCAGTGATAACGCAAAGATGTAATCGGCATCTTATCAAACATTGAATCAAACAACAAATTGTCTTTTTCAGGATGAAATAAAAACCTAATTGAAGAGTTAATATTTTCTCTTGAATCAATTTACACTTTTAAGAAATTTGGAACAGATATATATTTGGCTTCATCTCTGTGTCTCAGAACGTACT
This sequence comes from Wyeomyia smithii, assembly GCF_029784165.1. Taxonomy (NCBI): domain Eukaryota; kingdom Metazoa; phylum Arthropoda; class Insecta; order Diptera; family Culicidae; genus Wyeomyia; species Wyeomyia smithii. The sequence goes on along the minus strand of NC_073695.1, from coordinate 114,254,516 downwards.
GAATTATCTTTTCCTTCAGTCATGAGCACAACATCCGAAAAGCTCTCATTATCAGCATAAAAAATAATTTTTCGCATAACTAAAATTCAAAAATTATCAAGTTCAAATGATGACAAGCAATTATATTATTGAGAATGGTCAATCCTTGTTTGAGCGCAAAATTCGACTGATCTGATTAGTCGTTAATATGATTGCTTCCCAAGCACGGTCGACAGAATCATAGACCTTGCCATTTAAAATTTGCTATTTGTCTGCATAAGAGTAAGAATGGGAATATCGACTAAAAGGTTATCGATAGTTATCGATAATTTCCTACTACTATCGATAGGTTTTTCATCCCTATTTAAGAGCCTGTTTCAGTCGAAGCCACTCATAATAGTTCTAGACAGCGACAACGGCAGTCTTCCCTTAGCAGCAGCAGTACCAGTGCAGTGGATACCAGGCAGATAGCGGCCACAGCTGTGGCATTGCAATGGATAGTGCACTAGTTGCAGCCTATTTCAGCATCGATAGCAGCTGGGATAGCTGATACCAATAGCAGCGTATAGCGGCCAAAACATTGGCATGGCTATGGATAGCGATAGCAGCTGATCCAGTGAGGCACTTTAGTGAAATAAAGTCTCTGTGCGATAGCGGGCACTAGCAAATGCATTCAATGAAAAGTTAACTCATTTTGACAACACATGAGCCGTCTAGTTTTGAGTGTTAAATTAGCTTTTCACTGTTTATTTTATCACAAGAAATACTTTATTCGCACTGTCAGTGATAACGCCAAGATGTGATCGGTATCTTATCCGATATTGAATTGAACAACAAATTAAAAAATGACTGACACGCAAGCAGCCGGGTTTTCTTTCTTGTAAAAGTATTCTACTTCATCCTTGCGGTCGTGGCTTTGCACACAACCCTCCTGTGATTTTTTTTCAAGGTTACGGGGAAATCAGCGATCAGACACCTGAGAAGAGAACTCAGGGTTGTGGGGATGAGACTAGGGGAGAGATGCTGGGGTATTTACACTCTCCCAAACACCTGCTAATCCCTGTCCGACCCACTTAAACCCCTCTAGTCTCCAGCCCTGGTCTTCCCAGAATGACGGTTAAGTATTACGTCGGGTAGTGGCTTTTGTGCGTGATGCACCCTCTTTACTCTTATAACCTCCTAGCTAACTACCTGGACACTGGTAGTTAGCTACCACTGGCGTGTTGGTGGTTGACCCGGCACACACGTTGCAGCTCCAGGACAATCTGGGAGGCGGCCCCACATGGACTAGATTGTCCGGAGTAGTGCCAGGCCCGCTCACAGCCATCATGTCGCTCCTCGCTCTTACAAAACGGGGGCATAAAAAGAAGACATGCTCAGCAGTCTCCTCCGCATCCACGCACTCGGGGGAGGGAACGCACATGGGGAACCACGCGTGTCCGAACCTGTGCAGATATTGCTTGAAGCAACCATGGCTTGACAGGATCTGTGTCAGGTGGAAGTTCACTTCACCATGGCGCTTCCCAACCCACCCGGATGTCTCCGGTGTAAGTCGGTGCGTTCACCTGCCATTTGTGGAGTTAGACCATTCCCGCTGCCAGCGGAGCATCGAGAATGACCTTCTGGTACCTGGTATGCTCCTTGTGTCACGTTGGTCGAAACATTCCCTGTCCTCCTTGATGGCAATGCTGATAGGCATCATGCTGGACAATATACAGATTGCATCGTATGATACCGTTCGATGCGCACTCGCAACTCTCAGGCACATGGGCCTGTAGGTACTTTTCAGTTTACCGCGGTAACTGTTAGTACTTCGCGCTCTGGACCACACTGGCCCACCATAGCGTAGTGTGGACGAAACCACACTGGCAAGAGGTCTTTACTTGCTGTTGGTCCGATTTACGGTTGTTCACAACTGTGACCTCCGTCTTATGATGCGCTAGCTTCAGATTCCTGGAGCGCATCCAGTCCTCGACCTTGCGTATACAGTGCGCGTCCCTTAACTTGATCTCCTCGATCGACTTGCCTTAAACCTCCAGCGTAATGTCGTCTGCAAAGCCGACGATCACAACCCTTACAGGGAACTTGAGTTTTAACACCTCGTCATACATGACATTCTATAACACCGGACCCAGGATAGAACCTTGTGGAACACCTGCGGTGATTAGGACGCAATGAACTATAACGTTTGTTGACGGTTATAAGTACACCTCTACACCAAACATTATAATCAGTTCCGAATAGCTGCGGTGAATGGAACCGGTTGTTAAGCCAAGCCTCAGTAAAAATCACCACGGCGATTTGCGCGTCGCTAACTGAGATGGAGAGGTCATCGACTCTAGTTCGGAGTCCCCTAACGTTCTGATAGTATCAGCGGATGCCGCTAGAATTTAAGGGGTAATATCTACCAACAAAAATCATTTTTTTATTGGCTTAAATTATGCTAAAACTATCCTAAAATCAAAATCTACATCGCTCAAGTACTGATCTGAACTCAAAATTCGTTTAAATCAATTTTCTACCGAACAACTTTTGTGCTCTAAAACCTCATTTTTCGTTCATCTTGGCGATGCTCCTTTTTTTTAATTTCGAGGCTTTGTAAACTAGTAGAAGTTGCCTATGATCGATATCGTGTTTCAAATTTAAAGTATAGAGGTCGCTGCATCCAGTTTCGACCGTTCCAGCGTCTCTACAGCACGAGTTTACTCACAATTTCCCTTTGTTTAGTCGATCAGCCGTTCTCGTTGTGTACGTTCTTTGTTCGAGTTTTTCTATACTTTTTAACTGTGAGTTATACTCAAAAGTACGTTTTTCAAATGATGTGAAAATTTTGAAAAAGGCCGTGTAATGTAATTGCACTTAACGATGTTTATTCCGCTTTTTTCAAGTTATGTCATTCTCTTAGATTCGCAAGACGCAACGAGCTTTTTCCGTATGTAAGGGAACACATTCTACGTGGACAGATTTGAGAGGGGGAAGGGGTCTGTATAATGTCCACGGTACATTTATTTATTTATTTGTGGCTTGGGATCAAATTAATTTCGTGGCGTATGGAAGCAAATTGCAGAAGTACAGTGCTCTCAGCCACGCAACAGTATATCACGCTGTTGCGTGATGCATCCTGCATCACATAACAAAAATCTGTTCTTAGTTTAAAATACTGCGGTGCTGTGTAGTCAAACTCAAAATTTTTACAGTGGCCATCGCTTTTAAAATCAGCCATTTTAGTTTTCGGCCACAAGAATAATTTAAACGACTTTCTTGCGTAAAAAGAACAACACATTTTTTAATGTTAACCGAAAGCTGTCGTTATAATGCTAAGGAACCAAAATAATAGTTTCAACAAACACAACTAACGACATGATTTTGTAAATGGTCCACAGAGGTGGAAAACTATTCGCGGATTTCTTAATGGTAGCATATAATTGGACAGAATATCATTGGACAGCCCTGAGCTAGAAGTCTCAATGTTGCATGCTAAACCAGCAACATATGACTTCTGTTTCTGGATGGGAGCCAGAATAAATTAAGAAAACGCAAAAATTCATTCGGCCATTTTTTATTTCAATGCGGAACCAGTCCCGCATTGTAATAAAAAAAAGTTATATCACCCGCGGAAAACACTCAATTCTCTGAGCCGTTTGCAAAGTTTCTTTCAAATCAAAAGTGATCTATTATTTTTTGTATATATTCAGATTATTCTGACTGAAAACGCTCAAAAACATTGATTTTTACGCTTCCTCAGTAAAAGAGAAATTATGTTTAATGTTATATTGGCTAATATATATGAATAATGGTTATATAAAAGAAATAATTTCGAATGCTCTTGATCAAGTTGTGTAACCCACTTGAGATAATTTTTATCAAAGTTCTTCGTAGAAGTTGTTAGAGTAACGATGAAAGTTTATTCAGATAAAAACCGACAGTGTTAAGGAAATTGCTGAAAAAAAGCAGACACGAAAAAAGATTTGTGAAATTAGATATTTATCTTTCGTAACTGCATTGGACTTCTTATTCGTAATTAAAAATAAGTGTGCCACACTTACGCGAAGAGAAATTTTCTGGTACCGCAAGGTAAGGTGCATACAAGGTACACACTAAGAGATAGCATCTGTGCAGCTTGTTGTTGATTCCGGGGGGAACCACCGTTTACTTTAAACGTGTTTATAAAGGAAGCGCAAAAGATTTCATGCCCTGAGAATCATTCAAACAGCCTCTACAGAAGCAGTGGCAATGAAATACGTTGGTGTATTTGTTGTTATCAGTAGCCTGTTTACAATCATATTAACTTCGCCAATAGTGGAAGAAGATGATCACTATAATAGCCTGTTGTGCATTTGTTTTTTAAGTAACTATTTATTTTTTTGTTTTGTTAAGATTCCAGTTTTGGGTGCAACTGTTTGGATGAGAGGCCGTACGGAAAAAGATCAATGAAGAAACAATATTTTGTCCACAACAGTCAAGAGGTTACTTTCTTGCAAGCTTGGAGACTTTGTCAGAATGTTGGGCACCAACTGGCAACGATAACTTCGGAGGAGGACAGTCGGTTAATTGAGCAAGCGATTGCAAAATCTAGCAATACCAAAGGCCCCTGGTTTATAGCTGGAACTGATTTAGGAAATGAAGGTCATTTCGTGTGGATCTCTACGAATAGACCGGTCGGGTATTTGACCGGCTATTTAAATTATTCTCCTGGACAGCCGGATAATGCAGGAGGTAACGGAAATTGCTTGGAAATCGGCCGTTGGGGTGGCGTCGTTTGGAATGACGTGCCATGCGAATGGAAGCAGCGCTATATTTGCGAATATATCACCTGGAATTAGAATCGTTTTACGTATCTTGTGTCTTTATTCACGCAAAGAGTTTGTTCATAAAGCATTGAAAGATAAGTATTGCCAAGAATTATCGACAGCACGTTATTCGAACTTTAAAAGTATGATGCATTAGAGAAATTTTGTTAAGAAATCACATGAAATTAAAAACATCGCTAGAGGATAATTCATATAATTCTAAGTATTCCGAAACGGCCTGTAAATGTTGGTAGCACTCGCTCATTGAAAGTTCAAATCTAGAATGTAAAGTGAACTCAAATCTATGACGCGTATCGCTCACAAATAAACTTTAGCCTCCGCGAGCACACTGAATCATTCCATTTCATCGTTTGTGCTATCAGTTGTACACAGTGTTCGGTTTCTCCACGAATGGACGCTGCATTCGGTTCTCCAGAAGACCATTGTTTGAACTTAATCCGTTTATTGGTAAAACCCCACCGGAAAACACCTGCCGTTGCAAGATCATTGGCACCAATCCAAAATGTATCACTCTGTCCATAGCCGTTTTCGTTGAGCCAATCTTGCAGCGCACTGTTGTCGTACTGATCGCGGATTTGAACTAACGACATTCCTGCCTCTTGACAGTAGGAAATTGCTTCAAACCAGTTTCCTTCCTGGAATATTCGATTTTATCAATTGTCACTTATTTACATCATTATCATAGGCTGATTTACTGTAAAAGGGACCGTAAAAGTCTTCCAAAGACCTGATGAAGCACCCGTGCAAGGACTCAAACATAGATTTTTTGTCAAAATTTCTGAAAATATGAATGAGTCATGTCAAATGTGTAATCGTGCGAAATTATTTCAAACCTACCTCGAACTGTTTGATTTCCAAGCACGGCATCATAGGCCTCTACGGAGTGGTTGATTGTCGTAAACGTTAATACTATCGCTAGTAGCAGTATTCTTTGGTCCGTCATATTTGGCTCTTCGCTTGTAACTGTACTGTACAAATGACAACGATGCGCTACAGAAAAGAGTGATAACTGAATGCTGCTGGGATTCCCAGTTTAATTCTACGTACACTAATGTGTGGGCTCTAGATTGTCGAGATGCTCTGAAATCTTAGCCAGAATGATCCGAAATTTTGAGTGACCACTTTTTATATGAACGAAACTATGTGTACGTATTAGGCTTAGAAAAATCAGTGTTTCCCGTGAGTGGTGAAATTTTTCGAGCTCAAGAGTACTTTTCTAAAAAGGTGCATTCCAGCATACGCCTTATCTGAAGCATATAGTTGCGTAGAAAATACTGTCAAGCAACGAGTTTCAAAAAACTAATACATATTATTTTGCAAATAAAAAATACTGAGAGATTTGTTTCGGAACTGGAATGTTAAAAATGAACGTAAAACTCTAAATTAAAAATCTGATTTTGTTTTATGATCTGTCAAACATCGTGTAACCAACATATTTGGCTACATGGCATTTGTTGGTTTTGGTTTTTGTTCTTTTTGATTGATCGATGTGAAATATTAAAAGATGTGAAATATTATATTATGAATAAAGCGTTGTGTAGTGAGTTTTTTCCCATTATTGTTTATAATTACAAACGTCATGGACCAGAGTTGCGATAACGCACACATATATGAAATTTGACAGCAGTGAATCCCCTCTGGAAAAAAACATCTTCGTCTCCAATAACTGGCATAAGCAATAAACATAAAACCATAACAATGTGTGATTAAAATTACACAATTCACTCTTCTAAAATAAATGTTTCCGAGCTGTTGCAAAAATAAGCCCAAGCAGCAAAATATGTTTCGATTATGAACTTTGTGCATCACAGCAACAAATTCTTATGCGAAACTATATTGCAGTTACATCTCAGTTTCTTATACAATGACAAAAAAAGCGCAGGAGGTGGAGCCAATTGCAACATTTTCGTTGTTTCAACACAAGTTTCAAAAATGAAACCGCAATGTGTATGAACTAATGCATGGAATTTGATAACAACATGGTAAATGCTGCATGGTAAAATTTCAGCTACGTAGATGCATCGTGGCAACAACTGGGCGCAATATAAACTCAATAGCGTTGTGGTAAGATTGTAAAATGGCAAATGGTCAGAATGGAAAGAGATTGTCTTTATAGCGATTTATCTTTGATTATTTCCAGAAATTTGAAGATTCAACTCCAGTTATCAATTTCTATTCACTTTTCTCGTTTGTACTATTTACGTCATTTGCTGTAGAAACACTTGCAAGTTTATGGCTCGGTTTCAAATATTGCTTCCCTTATCATGCTTATGGTCATTACCAGTTTTAATTTTGCTTCTTAAATTCATCAGTACCTCAGCGTGATAATGAAATTCAAAGCAATTTATCACATTTCGTTTCAGAGACCCACACTTTTTGGACGACTCCTCGCGTATTTTTTCAAAAGGACCTATCTAACATTGAGAGACTCTCTTTGTTTACTTTCTCATTGATCAATAACTATGTTATATTTTCCATATTTCATAACACTCAATGCATAGTAAGCAAGACAGTATCACAGTCTCTCGATTAAGGGGAAGAAAGCTTGGAAAATATTTATAATGACGACGTAATTAACGAAACAAAGTAAGAAAGGAGAGAATCTCTCATTGTTACTTAGGTCCTTTGAAAAATTACGCGAGACTTCTAGTCCAAGTACCCAAAAGTTACAACGCAGTAAATAACCTCATCTCAAAAACAAATAAAAGGCGAACGATCGAGCAAAAGTTGCTGTTACATGGATTCAGAACATGACAGCAACTTTTAGAAGTATTTTTGTGTGTTTGTTTTTTGTATCTCGCGAGCATCACGTTGGCAACCTATATGCTCCACCCACTAGATCTATTCAGTGAAGGTTAGGTTTTCAAATGCCGTTTACACGTATCAAAAACAAATCCAACCACGCGAATGACGTTGTTGGTGTAAAGTTTTTCGAAGCAGCGATGCAACTTTAGTTGTTGTGTTTCTTAAAACCTCGGAATTTCATTAGTGCAACAAATGATCACAATTTATTTTTTATTATGTTTCAATTGTTACTTGGGAGTTTAATATATTTGTATTTTTTATCTTTTCAGTTTCATGAAAATGAAAAATGTTATGATTTCGAATTTAAGTTTGAAAATGGTCCCTATTTTGGAAGTGTATGAAATTTAGAAAATAATTTGATAAAAGGTTTGTCACAAATTATAGAAGAGAACAGTTTTAACACAGACAAACATACGTGCCTCTTGAAAGAATAGTCCTGAAAAATCTTCGTCCTTATTTGAAACTTTACACTCATGCGCCACCATGTGAGCTTATTGCCTACTAACTTATGTTTAGAAAACGGGTTTTGTCTTTGCTAATGGGTGTGCGCGCTTGCTTAAATCAAAACCAGCGGCATCACTGACGGTTTTCGTCTTTGATAATGAACGTGCACGCTTGCTTATAGCGACATCAGTGGCATTACCGCCCACTAAGCAAAATTTCAAATCAATCGTTATTTTTCTGGTCGATGAAATCGTCATCGAGTGGCACGTCTGTTTGTGTGTGGTTCCAAGTTTTTCAAATTTGTTTGTATACAATATTAAAATGTTGTTTAGTTCTCAGCAATGGGACTCCTGGTAATGTCCAGAGATGTGACAAGAGATGGCGTTGTTCGAGCGGTAGTAAAATCGAAATTTTCCCGAATATTTTGCGTATTGACCAGAAAACAGCTATCAGCTATCTAGTAATTACCTTTACTAAAGTAATCGGTTTTAATCGAAAAATGAAAATATCTATATAACTCCATTGTGTCTTACTACCATGCGTCCATGAACCCGTGATGTTGATTTTGACAGCTCAAGGGCGAGAGCCGTGTGATCGAAAGCGGATGCGTAAAATTTTCATTAGGGTGGATCAAGTTTGCAAAAAGTAGGTTTTCGTATACGAATCTTTATACAAACTTGAAATGCAATGCGCCAAAAGAAGTAACTAGTAATCGACTTCCGATAAGTTTAGAATTTTTGAGGCCACACAAGGAATCAATACAATTTTGTTCTGGTTCTATTCTAACAGGTTCGACATTTCCATATAGCGATGAACCACTTAATACTCATAGCTAAGTTACGACATCTAGTGAAGATGTAAAAGGAAGAATTGATAGTTTCTACCATGTCTATGGCATCGCGCCATGTTTTAAGGGCTAACATCTCAACATATGTGTAAACGAGATAGCATATCACCGCTTCTTTTCAAGCATCTTCATCTTACTGCTAACAAGGGGCACAAATTAGTTTAGACCCATGCCATGAGTTCATTGTCATTCACTGTTACTCGATATAGGGATGCCTTCGGCTCGGTTTCTACAATTCTTTAAAAGATGGCCCTAAACAGTCCCTGCACCAAAACTGTTATGAACATACCGCTTAGACAATAACTTTTGAAACCAATCAGTTAAAAAGGTTACGGAAAAAATACGTTATAAAGCAACATTAGTATGAATATAAATGCCCTTAAACGGGTTTATCAAATATCATCTGATACCTATTGCCCCAACAAACGTACAAAAAAAATGAGTACACGGTGACAAAAAAGTCCGGTCACACTTTTTTGGGGTCGCCTGTAGCCTACACGTTGCATCTCTCTGGTGCCATCTATATGTCAAATGAAAGGGTTAACTTTGCTGCCCAAAGTGGCAGAGTTTCGTTTCTGTGCAGTTTGTTTACATTGAGTTGTGAGCCATGGCAGAGTTAAGAGCAGCTATTATCGCTGAATATGTGAAAGGGTACAAACCCGGACACATATTCAAACACCTAAAACCGCTCGGAAACAACCGGAAATTCGTGTACCGGACCATAAATCGGTACCTAGAGACCGGAGGCACCGAGGACAAGGCACGATCTGGACAACCAAGGTCTGTGAGTACTCCAAGGCTGAAAAAGATTATACGAGACCGGATTCGCCGGAATCCCGCCCAATCTGCACGGTAGCTGGCCAGGAATTTTAAAATGAACCGAGAATCAATCCACCTGCTTCTGTGCAAGGATTTAAAACTTACACCGTACAAAAAACAGGTGGTTCATGGGGTTACCAAAGCTACAAAGGACAAGAGGTACCAACGGTCGCGGGAGTTGTTCGGTTGGCGCACAGATGACGAGATTATTTTTTCGGACGAGAAGCTGTTCGTTTTGGAGCAAACAGTCAATAGCCAAAATGATCGAGTTTGGAGTGTGAGCCTCCAGCAAGCTCCTGCGGGCAAGCTGAACGTTTCCCGGTTCTAAAATAAGACTTCAGTGATGGTTTCGGGAGCCATTTGCAACTAACTAAACTGCCTCTTATTTTTATCGATAAAGGGGTCAATCTCAACGCAGCGTACTACCTGGACACAGTTTTGAATAAAAATGTTCTGCCTCAAGCTGAACTATTGTTTAAAGACGATTACTACTGCTTCCAGCACGATGGCGCCCCATCCCACACCGCAAAGGTTGTTCAGGCGTGGTGTAAGGAAAACTTGACCGATTTCTATTCCAAAAATAAATGGCCTCCGTCGTCTCCGGATCTGAATCCACTGGATTATTTCTTGTGGGGATATATGATGTCGAAGCCGAACGACTATAAAATAACAAATTTGGAGTAATTCAAGCGAGTTATCACGCGAATCTGGGACGAGATGCCGATGGAGCACGTGCGCGCCGCTTGCGACGACTTTCCGAGACGTCTGAAGCTGGTTCGATCAGAGAAAGGTGGTGTAATTCCGAGATATCGTCTGTGAAGTATCTTTATGAGTTGCTGAATAAAGCTATGAAAGCCAGATTCAGATTTTCTTCTAATTCTTTGAAATATTGAGATTTTCCTGTCTGACCGGATTTTTTTGTCACCCTGTAGTGTCGCATACTTCGGTAAATTCACAAAGTGTAGGTACTCAGTGGTATTTGACGGTGTGACTAAAATGCAAGAGAGCGAAGAGGGAGAAATAAACACAAAACTTAAATCGGGAGTAGCACACGCTGTTTTATGGTTGATGCGTTGTGTGCAAATTATGTGGTTATGTCTACACTGAGGTGGATTCCAGTGCTGTTTATTAGTTATACTCAGAGGGAGAGATATGCGGAGAGAATGATGTGAGCCCAACGAACATGTCAAAATCCGAGCCAAACGAACAAGAAAGGTAACACATTGAAAGGTATTGCATTCAGGTACAATAAAGGATATATTTATTTTCACACGTTTTCCAGGTTCTATTGTTGAACAATGAATTGAGAAATCTCCAAAATTGCTTCATCACAGTGATTCTGAACTGGTGGTTCACAAACCTTTTGTATGGTCAACAAACACTTTATTATTCCCCAGGATTTCCACCGTCACCATCAGTTATACGAGCTGAATAAAAAAGTTAGTCTAAAATGCGCTTTAAGAAAAGATCTGGCACCTCTGACATGTGAAACTTAGTTGCCAGATTGGCGATATTCATTTCAAAATTTGCATAATTCTTTACAAAGTTCTGCTTCTGCCATTCATTCACGTTATTTTTGAAAAATTGTTATATATTTAAAAAAAATCTAAAAACAATTATATTCAAACACAATGGAAATAGTTGTCAGTAAAAGTAACAAAAAATCTTTTTTCTTGCTCACACATAACATTTATTTGATACGGCACAATACAACAAATAATCTTATAGGAGAACTGCTCCATTATTCATCTCAGTCCATATATTCATCTCATACAACATGAAAACACAATTGAAAACAGGAAAAAACGCATATTTTCTAACTAAACCAATCTGCTAATCCATGGAATGGATTCTTCCTAATTCACTTTAGATTTCTCATAAAGTGGAATCCTCAAAAACACTCTTAAAAGCTCTAAATTTGATGTTAAAGTCGGGCATCTGCACTTGAAAACTCATTTAATTCAATCAACTACCTCAGAAAACAAAATCCGCGCATTGCTCTATACGGCTACAACGGGACTCGTTCAGCAGCCAACCAAAGTTTCTTTCATCACTAGCGGACCACTTTTTATTTAAATCACCAAACAAAATCACTCACTACACTAAGAATACTTTAATCTTTGGAATGTTCACCTCAAATTTCCAAAAACAAGCTTGAATTAGCAGAAATATATGAGATGAATTTCTGCAATTCCTTAATTCAACTGTATGCATTTTCATCTGTTTTCACTGCGTTGAAGAAAGTTGCCGAATCAGTTTCTGTTAATACAAAAAAATCATACTGAAAATGTAGAATTATTCTGACATAATTGACATAAATCTACAACACTGTAGTGGTTACCTAGGTTACCAATTTTGCACGTAAACAACAGCAGCGGATATCTAGGTAACCCACTACGACGGGCTGCGGCTACGTTCATTCATGATAATGTGATTCATTCATGATTAACAGTGTGATGATTATAGGGGCGTCGTGAGATGAAGAATTGAGCAGTGATTCAAGTTTCGAGATGGATATGGAAGCGTTGTGAAAAATGGTTTGTTTTACAAAATTCAGGATAAATCTAGCTAAGTTTACTAAATATACAATGCTGAACGATTACATAATAGGCGTAGCCAGAGGGGGGCAGGGGGAAGCCGTTGACCCCCCCACCCCCCTAAATGTTGACATTGGTGCAGAATTTTGTTTTCAATAACTCTAATAGCACAAAACGATATAATCCTCTACCTAACTCCATTTAAGAGTCCGCATAATCCCCTACTTAACTTTATTTAAGAGTGCTAAATTTCCATTTTTACCTACTACAAATAAAAAACAGGATTCACGCTTTGCTCTTTACCAGTCCACATAAGCACTGAGGAAGACTGTAAGTCACAGTCGAAATATATATTTGTGGACTGAATTTCAATATTTATTTCAGAAAAGTTTAGTAGAGTATAACGGAAACCGATAACTATTTCTTTGATTTTACAAAACGACATCTTTAGCCCATAGAAACATCTGTGTAAAGTATCAGGCAGTTCAAAAATAATTGATTGAAATGCTTGCGCTATGTTGCGTGGAATTGCAAAGGTTTTTCAGATGATCCACCAAGGATATTGCAGCGGCAAAAGTACCGGGCAAATCCGCCTGCATCAACTAGCTTGGAGTATTGGAACCGAGCTGTGACAATTCCTTACCTTGATTCTCTTGTAACCTGACTGGATACACGGTTCGATTAAGATAGTGCACCTGCCTACGCGTTGTCCTTGCTGCATCCCGCTAACGTAATACGCATGTCGTTGGAGGAGTTCAAGCGCAAAACCGAAAAATTTGTTATTTTTTATGAAGTTGACAACTCTGTTGGAGAAGTGGAAGTTTTGTATTAACATTGCAGCAGCATGAGAGCAGACCGTAAGAGCTTTGAAGAGTTGGATCTTATAGACCTGCTAGCTAAAGTCCGTTCTTTCTCCCCTGCGACTGAGAAAGCAGTTAAAATTGCACTTGCTCCACTATGGAAGCATGCACGATTGAACGCTCGTTCAGCACATTACGTCGGGTGAAAACCTGGCTGAGGTCAACAATATTTGAACAGCGGTTGAGTGCTCTCTGCTTGCTGAGTGTTCATTGGCAGATGGTCAACAACAATCGTGAAGAGACACATGAACCGCTTCCGAAACGTTTGACGTTTGATGCCCGAGGATTTTATTGAGAATCTTGACTGTGTCTTCAATCTTCACGTCCTTGGGAAGCTTTGACAGGATATAGCTGAAATAGTGGCTGTGCGAATGGGTGTCCAGCTTCCGAAGAAGTGAACGTACCTTCGCCGCATCATTCAGCTGGCCTGCATCGTTCTCGAAGAGGTCCTGGTAGCGGTTAAACAACAACATCCGAACGTAACTCCGTTTTCTTCGTCGAAGACAAACTCAATGATGTTCGAAGAGAGGGACTTCAAAATCTGCTCCGGGTTTTGATACTGACGCTGCTGCGGCTGGACCGCTATCCGTTGTAAAATTTGGGCCATCTTGTGAATCATATCTTGAATTCCCGGTTGCGGCTGCTGATCAACTCTATCTTCTGCCATGCTCGTGGATTCTTGAGATCCTCGTCGCCAAAATAAGGTTTGAATGAACTTAAGAGTTTTTAGTAAAGAACATCTATTTATATTCGAGGTTGGACAAAGAATAATCAAATTTTCCACTCTGATGTCAAGGACAACTTTTCACTGGTTGCCTTGATGTAACAATCGCTATAGACTAGTATTTATTTCTATTTTTCAAAACACACTAAAGTCGCTTTTTACGCGGGGAATACGTGCCGCGTAAAAAAACGTGAATTCCGGAATCCGCGTCAAATAACGCGTAAATTTCGGAATCCGCGTAAAAAAACCGCGTAAATTCCGGAATCCACGTAAAAAAAGCCGCGTAAAAAAACCGCGTAAAAAGTGACCTTAGTGTACCATTTTTTTACTTCTAAAATTTTGGAGAGCTTGCCCCCCCAATTTGAGATTCTGGCTACGCCCATGCTCGCAGGTCCTCCTCGAGCATTGTCCTCGTCTCATGTCCGTAGAGAACACCTGATCATATGAGCGTTTTGTACAGGTTACACTTCGTACGGGGGCTTAGTCTGTTCGACAGCAAATGCTTGTGGATCCCACAATAGGCACGACTTCCACTGATAATACGCCTCCGGATCTTAGGGCTGGTAACATTGTCCTCGGTTACCAGTGAGCCAAGATAGGCAAGCTTGTCGACTACCTCAAACTTATCGCCGTCGATCGTAATGCTACTGCCTAAACGATGTCGGTCGGTTTCGGTTCCGCCGGTTAGCATATACTTTGTTTAAGACGTATTTATCTACAACCCAATTCTCGCTGTTTCGCGTTTTAATCTGGTATACTGTTCTGCCATCGCCGCAGTTGCTCTGCCGACAATGTCCATATCATTAGCAAAGCAAACGAATTGACTGGATTTGTTGAAAATCGTACCCCGAGTGTTGATGTCCGCTCGATTCATTACACCCTGTAGCGCAATGTTGAATAGCAGGCAGGAGAGACGATCGCCCTGTCGAAGCCCCCTGCGGGATTCAAATGGATTCGACAATCCAACCGAAATCCGCACACAGCACTGCGCTCCATCCCCGTTGCCTTTATCAGTCTAAAGCCCGTATTACACTCTTTGACCAAGCTTAAAATATTTGTCACTTTTTGACAGATAAAAATTTGGTCGAAGATAATTGTTTGTAACTCTTCAATTTTAACATGGAGCAAACACGGACAAACAACAACCATGATGTCAAATAAATTTGACCGTTATGTCAGAGGGTCACATATTTGACCATTAGACAATAAGTGTACTACAGGCATAATCAGCTTCCCCGAAAAGCCTATTTCGTCCATCACCTTCCATAGCTCTTTTCAATTGATAGTGTCATACGCGAGTTTGAAGTCGATGAATAGGTGATGCGTTCTGTATTTACGGCATTTCTGGAGGATTTGCCGTATAGTGAAGATTTGATCCGTCGTAGACCATCCTTCCATGTTGCCTTTCTTAAAGATGGGACAGATAACCCCATCCTTCCACTCCTCCGGTAGCTGTTCTGTATCCCAAATTCTTGCAATCAGCCGGTGCAAACAAACGGCCAGCCTTTCCGGGCCCATCTTTATAAGATCCGCTCCGAGGCCATCCTTGTCAGCCGATTTATTGTTTTTTAGCTGCTTGATGGCATCCTCAATTTCCCACCGGCGGGATCGTTTTTTCCGCCGCTATGGTCTCCTGCCTGGGCGCCGTTTAGGCGTTCGTTGAAGTGCTGCTTCCACCTTTAAGTAACCTCACGATCGTCCATCAGAATACTAGCATCTTTACCCCGGTACATTTCGGCTCGCGGCACAAAGCCTCTGCGGGATGCGTTGAGCTTCTCATAAAACTTTCGCGTTTCCTGAGAATCGCCTGTTCCAGCTCTGCAAACTCCTTCTCCTCCAGGCGACGCTTTTTCTCCCGGAAGATTTGGGTCCGCTGCATCTTCTTTTGTCTATGTCTTTCCACGTTCTAACAAATGGCACTGCGCATCTTAGCCGCCCGGCAGTGCAGCTTCGAGCGAATACGCGTAGTTTCGGCAACGTTACTCTGCTTCAGTCACGCGAGATCTAACCGAGGCGGGCTCGGTACCGAATGTTGTTAACAACGGAGAGTTTTGGGCGCATATTAACCAACACCAGGTAGTGGTCCGAGTCGACGTTAGCACTCCTATAGTTTCTAACGTCGTTGATGTCTGAGAAGTGCGGACAGTCAATCAGAACGTGGTCGATCTGTGTTTCTGTCTGATTTGGTGACCTCCTGGTGTACTTGTGTAGGAGGTTGTGCTGGAAGCAGGTATTACGCATCGTGTGTCATATAAATAAATAAAGTTAGAGTAAGTGAAAACATACAGCCATTCTGTCGACCGCATTGTTGTGAGACCGATTTTAATAAGTCTGGGAATTCATTACTTATCCCTGTCCTTCTACTGTCCTTTTTTGTTTCAGCAGCAAACTTTCCCTAACTCGACATTCATAAATATTAGAATGCCGCTCTTTTTTTTTTTTCTTCATCTATAGTTTATTTGACACGGCACAAATACAATTCAATGTTTAACGGCGCCAATTATATCTGGTAGCTTACTTTCTAAAGTATCTTAATAACTAAAAGCAAATTTTTTATCCTCGCTGCCGACTACGAGCTGAAACTAAATCTAACTTAAAGCTAGAATATTTTGCATTAAAAGCACAGGTTTGCTGTTTGATGATTTTCATTGCCATAGGTGAGCAGCATATTAATTTGTTCCGCTGCTGGGCCAAGATATTACGGACTGGCATATTGGGTTGTTTCCATCGGGCCTTGAGAGTATCGTGCGGGTCTGATTGCTGTTTCCGGATCCGGGGTCTTAACGTGTTCTTGTCGTTTGGTTGGATGTAGGCGGAAGGGGATAGGACTAAACTGGGGCGTGGATGGATTTCAGGAAAACGTATATAAGGGACATGTAGGATAGGTCACGGCTCGCCAAGACATCACGAACAGGAACAGCCGGCTGCCTACCTTCGGCCTGCAGGGAAGCTATTAATCTAGACCTGGCGTCACGGTGTACAGGGCATGACCAAACAACGTGCTCTATGTCGTGATAACCTTCACCACAGGCACAGATACCACTTTCCCCGAGCCCAACACGACGGAGATGCGCGTCAAATCTATAGTGATTGGACATAAGCCGGGACATCACGCAAATGAAATCCCGACCTACATCCAACCCCTTGAACCACGGGTTCGTCGACACCTTGGGGATTATGGAATGTAACCACCTTCCCAGTTCCCCCTTGGTCCAAGAATTTTGCCAACTGATGATCGTATTCTGACGTACAAATGCGAAAAATTCATTAAAGGCAATTGGTCTTTCATAAATATCACCGTTTGTTGCGCCCACCTTAGCCAAAGAGTCCGCTCTCTCATTACCCGGTATCGAGCAGTGAGAAGGGACCCACGCTAAGGTAATCTGAGTAGATTTTTCGGATAAAGCACTCATTTTCCCCAGGAAATACGTAGAGTGCTTAACATCTTTCATCGATCGGAGAGCCTCAATGGAACTGAGACTGTCCGTAAAGATGAAATAATGGTCCGTGGGCATTTTTTCGATAATCCCTAGGGTGTACTGAATTGCAGCTAATTCTGCGACGTAAACAGAAGCAGGATTATCGAGCTTATGGGAGACGGTTAAATTGTTATTGAAGATACCGAAGCCAGTGGACCCATCAAGAAGTGATCCGTCAGTGTAGTACATATTGTCGCAGTTGATGTTTCGATATTTATTGGAAAAAATTTTAGGGATCTGCTGCACGCGTAAATGATCCGGGATTCCACGAGTTTCTTCTATCATGGATGTATCGAAAAACACAGTAGAATCAGAAGCAATTGATAAGTCGACACGATTTGGAATATTCGAAGAAGGGTTAATATTTTGGGACATGTGATTGAAATACAATGGCATAAAACGGGTTTGAGAATTAAGTTCGATTAACCTTTCAAAATTTTCAATCACGGGACGGTTCAAGACCTCACATTTGATTAGAATACGAGAAGACAGGCTCCAGAAGCGGCTTTTCAATGGTAGTACTCCAGCTAAGATCTCCAAACTCATCGTATGGGTCGATTGCATGCAACCCAAGGCGATACGCAAACAACGATATTGTATTCGCTCCAGTTTGATCAAATGTGTGTTTGCTGCGGAGCGGAAGCAGAAACACCCGTACTCAATAACAGACACTATCGTTGTTTGGTAAAGCCTTATAAGGTCTCCTGGGTGGGCTCCCCACCATTGTCCGGTTATTGTACGAAGAAAATTCACTCTTTGTTGACATGTTTTCATCAGATACCTCACGTGACAACCCCAGGTGCCTTTAGAGTCGAACCAAACACCAAGATATTTGTGTACCAAAACCTGAGAAATCGTTTTACCCATTAATTGTGTTTGAAGCTGAGCAGGTTCATGCTTCCTAGAAAAAAATACTATCTCAGTCTTCTCCGGAGAGAATTCGATACCTAGCTGTAAAGCCCAAGCAGACAAATTGTCCAAGGTATCTTGCAATGGTCCTTGCAAATCGGCAGCCTTGGCTCCTGTAACAGAGATTACACTGTCGTCTGCAAGTTGTCTTATCGTGCATGAATTTGCCAGACATTCGTCGATGTCATTTACATAAAAGTTGTAAAGAAGGGGGCTTAAACATGAGCCCTGGGGAAGACCAATGTAGCTAATGCGAAAAGTTGCCAAATCGCCGTGCGTAAAATGCATGTGCTTTTCGGACAACAAATTGTGCAAAAAATTGTTCAAAATTGGAGAAAATCCTTGTCGGTGAAGTTTGCCCGAAAGAATGTCAATAGAAACGGAATCAAAAGCCCCCTTAATGTCCAAGAACGCAGACGCCATTTGTTCTTTGCGAGCATACGCCAGCTGAATATCTGTTGAAAGCAACGCAAGACAATCATTCGTCCCTTTGGCGCGGCGGAAGCCAAATTGAGTATCTGATAGTAGACCATTTGATTCGACCCAATGGTCTAAACGACGAAGTATCATTTTTTTTCATCAATTTCCGGATACAGGATATCATTGCAATCGGCCTATAAGAGTTGTGATCAGAAGCTGGTTTCCCTGGTTTTTGGATGGCGATCACCTTCACTTGCCTCCAATCCTGCGGTACAATGTTTTGCTCCAGGAACTTATTGAACAAGTTCAACAAGCGCCTCTTGGCATTGCCGGGTAGATTCTTCAACAAGTTGAATTTGATTCTATCTAACCCAGGCGCGTTATTGTTGCAGGACAGGAGGGCAACTAAAAATTCTGCCATCGTAAAAGGTGATTCTATCGCGTCGTGGCCCGGAGACGCATCGCGAACAATGTTTTGCTCAGGAACAGAGTCCGGACATACTTTCCTGGCAAAATCAAATATCCACCGACTTGAAGACTCCTCGCTTTCGTTGACCGTTACGCGATTCCGCATTCTTCGGGCTGTGTTCCAAAGAGTGCTCATCGATGTCTCCCTCGACGTCTCGTTCACGAACCGACGCCAATATCCGCGTTTCTTTGCTTTAGCCATGCTTTCAAGCTTGGTGTTAAGCTCCGAATACCGTAAATAGTCGTCGGGTATACCTCCCTTCTGGAAGGCAAATAACGCGTCGGATCTTTGCGTGTAGACATCGGAGCACTCTTGGTCCCACCACGGAGTGGGAGGCCGTTCTTTGATCGTTACGCCGGGATATTTCTTCGTTTGGGCTTGCAACGCGGCGTCGAGAATCAAGCCCGCGAGGAGGTTGTATTCTTCAAGTGGTGGATGATGTTGAATCGAATCGACCGCTTTTGAAATCATTTCCTCGTATAACTTCCAATCGACATTCCGTGTGAGGTCATACGGAATGTCAATTGGTCGCATGCGAGTTGACCCGTTTGTAATTGAAATAAGAATAGGCAGATGGTCGCTACCGTGAGGATCGAGGATTACCTTCCATGTGCAATCCAACCGTAGCGACGTCGAACATAAGGATAGATCCAAAGCGCTTGGGCGCGCTGGAGGTTTCGGGATACGTGTCATTTCACCGTTGTTCAAAATAGTCATGTCGAAGTCATCGCAAAGGTTATAGATTAAAGAGGAGCGGTTATCATTGTTAGGGGAACCCCAAGCCACGCCATGAGAGTTGAAGTCTCCCAAAATCAAACGTGGCGAGGGAAGAAGTTCTATTAAATCAAAGAGCAGCCGTTGCCCAGCCTGTGCTCTGGGAGGAATATATATTGAGGCAATACAAAGCTCTTTACCTTGTATTGTCATTTGACATGCGACAACTTCGATGCCTGGAATCGAGGGGAGGTTAATACGATAGAAAGAATAGCACTTTTTAATCCCTAAAAGTACTCCTCCATATGGGGTGTCTCGATCAAGGCGAATAATATTAAAATCATGGAAGTTGAGATCAATATTTGAAGTAAGCCAAGTTTCACAAAGGGAAAATGCATCGCATTTGTTTTTATTTATCAAAACTTTAAACGAATCAATTTTTGGTAAAATACTTCTAGAATTCCACTGTAAGACAGAGATAGAATCCTTCATATACGCAGTTGAATTAGGCATCGAAGGCTACAATCGCTGCAAGGAGGGGCCATTGGGCAGTCAACTGCTTCAAAAATGATCTAACTGTTGGGAGGAATGCTGTAAGAAAAATTTTAATTGGATCGGGTACATTGAAACTTTCAAAAATCCAGTCCACAATGTCAGAAAATTTCACTAATCCAGAGTTTGTTTCATCAACTGGATGTGCAAAGGGAACAACTGGGGTTTTAGATGTTCCTGGCAGTGCTGGGAACTCCTTCTGGGACTTTAAATATGCAAGCCCAGGAGGAGTTTGCTTCGGTTTTTCCGCAGCACTGTTTGGTTTGTTCGTACTTTTCATTACACTCTGGGAAATCTTAGGTCCTTTACGGGGAAGTTTAGGAGAAGAAACATTTTTCCTCTTCCTAGACTCCCCAGGATTGGCATAAGATGTTCCCGCTGATGAATCGTCAGAATCGGTTTCTTCAGAGGACAACAGATCAAAGGGGTTCGATGTTATGGTAGAAGTGGTCACGGTCTTCTTCAGCATCTCAGCATAAGAACGCTTTGAACGCTCCTTAAGTGACCGCTTGATTTTATCTCTGCGCTGCATGTACACCGGGCATGTGGAGAGGTTTTCCCCACAGTGAATACAAGGCATTAACACTGCAAGAATCTTCCGCATGAGTCTCCCCACACTTGCTACATCGTGCCTTATTGCAGCAGTAGGCGGCTGTGTGGCCTAACTGCTTGCAATTGGTGCAATTCATAACACGGGGTACATACAATCGCACAGGCAGACGAACCCGGTCGATCGAGACGTGGCTAGGGAGTGCAGATCCGGCAAACGTAACGCGAAACGAGTCCGACGGAGTGTAAACTTTTTTACCGCCGACGAGAGACATGGACCGCAATTGCTTACAATCCAAAATCTTCGCCTGTGTTTCGGTATTTTTGAAGCAACCGGTTGCGCTTTTTAGGATACACTCGACAGACAGACTCGAATCGGTTATGACACCGTCGATCTCCACGTCTCGTGCGGGTATGTAAACGCGATATTCGCGTGTGAAGAGCTCAGAGCAATCGATAGCATTGGCCTGTGTCAGATCACTGACCACGACACGGAGCTTGTTATGTCGGACCTTGGAAATTTCGGTCACGGCCTTGTACCCCTTCGTCAGGTCTTTAGAAATTTGCAGTATGTTTAATCGCTTTGAATTCACTCCTGCCTTTGGACGTAAATAAACTGTATAGCTACCCTGTTGAGATCCGTCCGGGTAAAGCCTGGGGCGAGGGGGGACTGGAGAATGAGCAGGGGAGGGGGTAACAGAAGGGTCAGGGTCAGGGGGGCTCGGGGATGGTGGCACGGGAGGCGAGGGATCTATATCCATCGCGCTAAATGTAGCGCACTAGCGCCGACAAGAACACGTACCTATTTACTTCTTCCTTCCAGCAGTGGTTGTCCGATCGTTCGAAACTGCACCCAAAGCAGCCAGCAGCACCAGTACAGCAGCACCAATACAGCCACCAGCAGTGAGCCGGGTGTGAGATCACTCAGCACAGCGACACGACTCGACTGTCAAATGATGGCCTTGAATTAGAAAGATCTATTCACTGTGCACAGATCAAAACTGCAGCTGGTATTTTGCACCAATACAGCCAAAGTTGCGAGCCGGGTACAGAACGTAGCGACACAACTCACAATCTAGTTGGCCTTTAGCGCGAATAATACACTCTTTTGTTTGGCTATTCGTACACACGGACCGGATTGTAATAGAACGACCACTTTGCACGTCCGTTTCTGTCGAGTGTTCGACGCGGAATGGGAATGCCGCTCTTGTTATTGAGATTAAGGATTTCCGTCGAAACGAGAATCTATTAAATCTGACCAGCGTAAATTTCTATAAATCATCACAATCAAAGTCATCTTTCTTGACAAGTGGAAAGTTCATGTTCACTTATTTTGGAGCATGATGCTTCAACTAAAAAATGTAGTTCGCATACATCGCGTAAAAAACTGACCAGAGGCAATTAGTAGCAATACAAATGGTTATGGCCCAGAGACAAATATTGATGACTACATTTTTATTTATAAAAAAATAAAGCATACATACAAATATACGCGTTTTTAAATGAAAAATTCCCTAATGATAAAATTGCAATAATCTTCGCATGTGTAACTATAGTGCAGATTTTAAATATAACAGCGCATTGAGAAAAAAAAGTTTACTGCATGCTTAAAAATTAATTTCATGCTTGCATCTGCGTTAATAAATAATATTTATATTACTTAGTACTAACTTTCACTATTTTTAGCCATTTAACAATGGCTGAAATTTGTTTTCACCATAGAGAAAACAAGGTTGTTCGAATACCCGGGGTGCGGGGTTTCAAATACTGAAATTGACCATCGTATTTTATCGAGAAACTTTGAAAAAGCTATTTATTTTTTAATCATCCTTGCCAAACCCTTTTTACACCCTCATTAGCATCTTGTTTACGCTCTACATTTTTCGAATGCTACTAACAGCCCCTGTTTACTGGATACGTTTCGACTGGTTCAAATGCAGCACAAAATATTATTCGTTTGACAAAAAACCGGGCTATTGGCGTCAAAATGAAGTCAATAACATATTTTAAGGCAGTATAAGTTACGATGGTTGGAAAATTATATAATTGTATAAAATGATAACTGAGAAACTATTGCATCACAAAAAGCTACTGAATTATATTTGAGACTGAAATTCTGCGTGCGTGAGATGATATCAATCACCGTTGAATTTTATTCCGCAGCTTCAGGGATGTTAGAATAAAATACTATTCATTACTTTTTCGTCAGGAATACAAAAAAGTTTGCGAAAACATATGTTTTTTTAAACACCGAACAGTATCTGGAATCAACTTATACTAAATAGATAAACCGCTATTCATGCTATGCGTAGGGATTTTTTTCGCGGTCATCAAACCGGTTTTGACATGTTTTGCTGTAATCATGTGTTTAAAAGTATCTTTTACAGTTCGTTTGCAGACGGTTTCCAATCGTGATGGCACGAAGGGGTGTTTTATCCAGCTCTCTAGTATTACTAATTTCAATCCTTTGTTTTGATTTGTTGGTGGACGTTGCGCTTGGCAATAGATGTGGACAAAGAAAGATTAAGCTGCAGCAGCTAGTGACCCATGGTTATACTACATTTCCGGGTGAGTTCCCGTGGCATGCAGCTCTGTTCATGGTGGCCGGCTTCAAGAAATCCTACATTTGTGGTGGTTCACTAGTCAACGAGTTTAGCATCGTGACGGCTGCACACTGCGTAACCGATCCGGCCACTGGATTGGTTACTTCTCCAGCTACCCTTTTTGTGCAACTGGGAACATTTAAGTTAAATCTTCACTCGGATACGGTGCAGGAGCATACCGTTCAACAGGTGATTGTCCATAGTGATTTTCAGCTGGTCACAAGTAAATATGACATTGCGGTGCTGAAATTAGGCACACAGGTAAAATACACCGATTATGTGCAGCCAATCTGTGTATTTCCTCAACCGGTAGTAAACTTTAACGATGGAGCCGGGCGAGGTGTCAGCGTTGGATGGGGTTATACGGAGTTCGATACACTATCGGATGCTTTGAGAGGAGCAACATTGCCATTGGTCAGCTACACAACGTGTTTGGAGAGTAATCCGGATTTGTTCGATCGAACTATTTACGATGGGATGTTCTGTGCTGGGTTCAAAAATGGTAAGTGTGATTAACAAGCTATTAAGAAGTGCGTGCAGAAAATAACCAAATAGCTAGATTTCGTGAAAAGTTACAGATTATTACAGATTTTATACAGAAGTTTTAGGGCGATAACACAAAGGAAATATATTCTGAGGATTTGTATTGATTACGAAAAAAAATGGCAACCCTGATTCAAAGCTTTATGGATGAATAATTCTTTCAGGAATATTCAATAATTATGCTACTAAAATTATTATCAATTCGTACAATCCTTGAATGGACCTCTGTTAAATCGTTTTCTTTATAACAATCTGATATTGCCAATGGCTGCCAATTATACGGAAAAGTTGCCTATTTTCTTGGTGCTTCCGAAAAGGTACGCTCCACCATATCGCGGTCCAATTAAGTCAGCGTATACGAAACTTTTGGACTTACCCGTAGCAACCGTTGTGTGAGAAGCTCTATTGCTATCCAGTACAACTATACCACACAGAAAATAGTTCAGAGGACTTAGGTCACGACTGCTAAGTGGCCAAACTACCTACTTCCAAAACTCTGGAACATTTTCCTTAAGCCATCGCTGTGTTTAATTAGCGTTGTCTTAGAGGTGTATGCTCATCTATTCCTAGGCCTTCTGAATTGATAATATCGTTGATCTAGACACGTTTCAATATGTATATTTTTATTGACACTAATTTTGGTGCGAAGAAACTCCATGCTTTACTATTTATTTATTTTCGACAGTTCCGGTCTCAAGAGCGTTTGGTATAGGACACACTTTGTGCGAAAACTAAGTCTATACGACCGCAGATACTCGTGCAGCCCATTATAGGCATAGCTTCCGTAGATAATGTCTGGATCTTCAGATCTTACGGCTGGTATCGTTGTCCGAGGTTATCAGTGAGCCAAGGTAGAAGAAGTTGTCGACTACCTCGAGCTCATTGCCGTCGATTGTCATATTACTGCTTTGCCGAACCCTGTCCTGCTCTGTGTCGTCGGCCAGCATGTAATTCGTTTTGAACGTATTAATCTTCAGCCCAACCTTCTCTGCCTCGTATTTTAGTTTGGTGTATTGCTCTGCTATCGCCTCAAATGTTCTATCGATAATATCTACGCCATCAGCGAAGCAGATAAATTGGCTGCATTAGTTGAAAATTGTGTCCCGCTTGCTTCTCGCCGCTCGTTGCATGATATTTTCTAGCACAATGTTGATCAACAGTCAAGAGAGCCCGTCACCTTGTTGATATCCCCTGGAGGATTCGAAAAAGCCGAATAATCCACCGGAAATCCCCACATAGCATTGGTTGCCATCCGTCGCAGCTTCGATCAGTCATATCGGTTTCCTGGGTAAGCCGTACTCATCCATGATTTCCCATAGCTTCTTTTGGTTATTTTATCATATGTGGCCTTGTAATCGATCAATAGATGGTGCGAATTCATGGCACTTTTGGAGGATCTGCCTCAAAATGCTGATCTACGAAGCCGGTTTGATAACTTCTCACGTATCCATTTATTAATGACGACAGACATTGGAAGATGACTTGGAAAAGCATTTTGTAGGCGGCATTCAGGATGGTGATCGAACGTCTCACAGTCCAATTTTATCACTATTTTTTTGTAGACAGCACTGATAACCTCATCTTCCCACTCCTCTGGCAGCTGTTCGGATGTCCAAATCTTGGCAATCATTCGATAAAGGCACTTGGTCAACTTGTCCGGGCCCATCTTGATAAACTCCGATCCGACACCATTTTTAAAGGCTGATTTGTTGTTCTTCAGCCGCTTAATGGAATCCTAAACTTTGACTACCGTTGGGAGAGGTTTCTGTTCCTTGCTGCATCGACGATATAATTTCCATCTCCATTTTGATCCTCTTGCTGTACACCATTCAAACGCTTGCCAACATGCCGTTTCCACTTTTCGGTCGCCTCACGATCGTCAACAAGACTTACTTACTTGCTGCTAAACCTAGAGCCGTGGGGGCACTTGTCGTACCAAAAATTTTCCTCCAGTCTTCTCGGTCCTGAAATACTAGTTGCCTATTTCCTAGGCGTCTAGACACTTGTAGGTCAGAACCATTTTTATTGACTGTCGTCCGGCAACACAATATTAGTTTGTGCCAACGTAAGCACCCCGATAACACGCGAATGTTGGTTTCTCTCGAGCCTTTTTCTTTTATATACTTCGTTTTCGACGCATTGATTTCTAGTCCAACTCTCCTAGCTTCCACTTTTAGTCTGGCGTAGGTTGCCTCCTTTGTCCCAAAATTTCTCGTAAAAACGCCGAACTCGTCTGCGAAGCCTAAGAGTTGACTACCTTTGCTTTTTTACAAAACGCATTATAAATCCTAGGTTCCTCCTGGTCTTGTCGATGGTGTAAGTCATTAGTTGTTTGAATGTTAGTTAAGAGTCGAGCAGTATTCCCAAGACCGGCGTAGAGGTGTATACCTATCAAAGGTTGCAATCAAAAGTCACTAGGCTAAGCTTCTTTGAGAACGTTATAATCTCGCATTTATCGACGTTCAATTGCATGTGGTTTTCCACACACCATTTCGCGGAAATCGATAACTGCTCCTGGAGCGCAGCGGCATCTGATGGGATCACTTCTGAGAACAGTTTCAGATCGTCAGTGAATAACAGTCGAGGGACTTGCAGCCAGAAGCTGATATCGTTCAGGTAGATCAGAAAAATCGTTGTTGAATAAAGATAGTATTTCACGGTACATGTCGATAAATGGCATAGTTTAGAATATGAGGAAATGTTAGGGCGGCGTCTGTGTCCAGGACCGTATTCCAGTCGATTTCAGACAACAATACGTTAATGTTATCGAGATCAGCCCGGGCGAAATTGTAGCAGACGGATGTCGGTACCGTAGTCTCTTCATGAGAAATTTTATGTGTGAGAGCCACTAGCAAGGCCGGGTGATGCAGGACGTGTTTGATAATCGAAGAAGGAGCCAGTGTCACTTCAGGGACTTGGCAGTGCACAGTAGCTAAACAAAGATTCAGAATGCGCTCATTTTCGTTAGTGATTCTGTTGCATTGTTGAAGAATAGCGGTACTGTAGGAATCTAGCAATTCGTTAGTGGTTGGTGACGGGCTGGACAAGCCAGAATCGACATACATGAAACCGTTACTCCGGTTTTACCAATGTCAATGCCTTTCCAATTATATCTAATTATATTAAATTCCGAGTACAATCAGGATGGGCATAGATGGCCAGGATTCAGTCAGAACAATAATGGCATATGGAATGTCGGCGCATGCTAGTAGGTAGTCGGAGACGCTAGCGCTCATACAACCAACTCTTTGACAGTAAATATTCGTGCCCATGGTCTGGATAGTTCATTCGTCATCGGATTGGTCGACGGAATAAAATCGGGCAGCGAATCAGTGGAAGGTCGGGATTAACGTTTGCACACTTGCCTGATATGGGATTCTGGTTGCTCATTGAATCGCATCGACACGCAGGGCCGGGACGGCTGCTGGCTACTGGCTGGAATTGCTCGACTGCTGCGGGGAGGTAGGGAGCATCCATGGTGCCAACATCGATGCGTCCGGATGTCACGTTGAATGTGGGTGAGTCAGTTCGAGAAAGACGTCGTCTTGTACTTGTGTGCTGCCATGGTGGCGGGAGTCAGTACGTTGATCGTCTAGCAGCTATGAGTCAGTAGTAGGTGGCCTGGAATCGCGTAACGCATGAAAATAAAAGATTGCTAACAAGTTAATATTTTTTTTATTCTCGTTTATTTTCCGTCGTTCTAGTTCCGTTACTATTGTTGTGTCAATCACCGACGCCCGGGAAGGCTACTCCACCCAGGACCCTAACTCACGGCCCGTTGATTGACAAAACGGCGCAAACTGCTTTACTTCCTTATGCGATGGAAGGTGTGATCACTGAGATTTTTTGCCTCAGAAAATCTCCCGGTGTCAGCTAGGATTGAATCTAGACCAGTTGGGTTGGTTGTGAGTGAATCACGCCACCCCACAACTTTGGACACCTCTGTTGGCGTTGGGATTCGAACCCAGGCCACCAGCGTTGTTGGCGGAGATGTTGCCAACTACGCTAGGTCCTCCGCCAACAAATTAATACTTGCCGCCAGCGTTGCCAGTAAATTTTCAATAAAATCTGGCAAAGCGAAAATAAAAAGTCTGGCACTCATTGGCGGATAAAATTCCCGACAAAATTGAAAGTGAAGATCTTTTTTTTTTGCTCTCGCCAGGTGGCCGTCTCGCAATGATGACCTTTTTTGCGAGAGACGACGTGGATGAAATCTGGCAAAAATCTCTCTCATTTTCAAATATCTGGCAGATTCTGAGGTTTATTTGTCTGTCTGGTGCGCAAACAAAAATCTGGCTAAATCCAGATTTATTTTAGCCAGTATGCCAGGCAACGTTGCTTGCCGCAGACAGTGATCTGAATGTTCCTTTCTCTTAACACACATGCAGAACTGGGACGACTGGTGAACGCTAGCGAAAAATGCTCGACTGTGGAGCCGGGGTCGGAAACTTTCAAGATGCTGATGACGTTGCGTCTCGCAGCTTCCATTTTGCGAGCCGTAAAGGCCTCGTCCATAGCTCTACGATTAACATCGATGCTATTAATATCGTCCACAAAGCCTAGAAGCATGTGAGACTTCGTGATGATCGTATAGCACCTTCCAAGACTATGCTGAACAGCAAGTTCGTGAGCCCGTCCCCTTGCTTCACACTATCCAAAATCACAAAAGCGTCCGCACCTGTTTCTTGACGCAGGATGTGAAACCGTCAAGGGTCGCTCGACTCATCTAAATCAGTTTTGTTGGGAAACCATGCTCAAGCATACGTTGCTATAAATCATTGCGTTTCATTGCATCGTACGTCGCCTTGAAGTCTATAAACAGGTGATGCGTTTGCAAGTTGTGTTCTCAAAATTTGCCAAAGATCTGTCTCAAGGTGAACATCTGATCCGTTGTAGATCGTCCCGGTCGGAAACCGCACTGATATTTACCAAAAAAGGCTTCGTTGGGCTTTAGAAGGATGCGGTTAAGAATTTTATATGGGAGTTTGAAGAGCATTATGTCTCGATAGTTGCCACAGTCGAGTCTGTGTCCCTTCATATAGATTGGGTATGTGCGTCCTTCCAACTAGCTCGAAGGTAGTATTTCCCCAGATTACACCCTAAAGATAATCTGGTGAATTGCACTATCTAGCCGGTCGCTTCCGACCCAGTTTATAGAGAGATTCAAAAAATATTTACGCTTAGCGCTTCGAAAATATCATCCAGGGACACGAGGATAGAGTTTAATGCACCCCTTGTTTTCAAATCAGTCATAGTATATATGATAGGTTTCTTAAAACCCCTTTAGTTTATTCTCGGTGCATTGATTTACAACCAAAGTTATATTTCAAAGTATTATCGCATATTCACACATTCACAATATCTATAATTTTTTGGCAGGAACAAACGTATGCAACGGAGACAGCGGAGGAGGAATGTATTACAACCATAACTCCGTATGGTATTTGATTGGAATCGTATCGTTCACTGCAGCCCGGGAAGTCGATAGCAATCTCTGCAGCACCAAGGAGTACACGGGTTTCACGAAGGTGTCTGCCTTCGAGGATTTCATAGTAGAACACTGTGGTCTACAAAGCTCTGCAACAAATTTTGCAACGACAACAAAGAAACCGTCCAACGGTGCTAAGAAAAAACACTACGTGGCATCAAATTTTGCCCCCGAATCAAAGGTCAATTGGTTTCAGGCTGGTGACTATTGTCGGTCTCTTGGACACCATCTTGCGGAGATAAAATCAGAGCAAGATAATGCAAAAGTAAAAGAAATAACCTCACATGCAGGTAGCTTTGTTTTATTTATTTATTAGATCAATTTTTTTTAATTCCATTGATTTTGATTTCTTTACAGATATGGAAATCGATGCTCACGGAGTATCTCGCTTGAAACACTTTTGGATTGGAGCGAACGATTTGGGAGTGAACGGCGTCTTCAGGTGGCAATTTAGTGGAAAACCTCTCACTTATACTCATTGGCGTTCCAACGAACCGGACAATAAAAATAATAACGAGCATTGTGTACTTGTTTTGGGGAATCGACAGGCATTTTGGGCGGATGCAAACTGTAGGGCTAAAAAGCAAGTGTTATGCGAGATTTGGAAATAAAACAAGCAGTACGATTTATTTCCAATGTAACAGTATTTTATTACACTCTGGCCGGCAACACAGAAGAGAGTTGAAAATATATACATTTATTTACTTTATTCTCTTAATGGTAAAAATACTTTGTATGTAACATTTTCGTACATGTCATAACAAAAGTTATCTGACCAATGCTCTCTTTTGTTTTTGTTTTTTTTTTCATTTATGTTATAATACTCACTCTTGGTATGCGTGAAAAATCTTTACTTGAGCTTAGAACTTGTGCTTCATAAATAATTCTAATTTAAACATTGTTCTTCGCTGATCGTAATCATAAGCTAATCCCGATTAGCGTCACTGGCTAAAAACGAGTACTTATATTCTACAGTTTTGAACAGACTTGTTTCTTTAATATTGGTTCTTGGTTTTGAACACTTTAAGGTAACGATAGAATGAATGAACACACTGAGTGTGAATGTGTTGTTTGTAGGTCAAGAATCTCACAGATTGCGTAAATTACATATGTCTTGAATGGAGGTGTTTTGTGAAAAAACGATCCAGTGGCACTACCCTAAACCTCACAGATGAAGTACGTTTCGAAGCTGCACGGAGTGTCATTCCATTTTAGCCCCTTTCCATCCCGGTTCCACAGTTCCAAGCAGTGTTCCTCCTCACCGTTCTCATATCGGAAATTGTTCGGTTCACCCGCATTCCAGTTGGTGAAGGACAGCGGTCGCCCATTCGATATCCAGAAAAAGCTGCCTTCTTCTGCCAGATCGGTGCCGGACGTCCAGAAGTGCTCTGCGGCCAAACCTAAAACAAAATAGGTACATCAGTTTTGGTTGAATGGATTGTTTCCTCCTGCTCCGGTTCAAGTTAAACTTCAAAGCCAAGTTAGAGTTAATTTAAAAGTTTCAGTTCAACTCTAGGTAGTAGGTCGTAAGCTCACAAGTTCAAACGCATAATTGATTTAAAGTTTATATTATTTTAAAAATGATTGAGTTCGAATATTTTGATGTATAAAAGTCGAATGTGAGTTTTGGTTTAACCTTTCATTCGGTCTCGAAGCAAGATACCAATTTAAATAGCCATCCGTTGCATATTTGATTGATAGTTTTTACTAAGTTTATCGAATTTCGGGAAGTCTAGTTTCGAACGGAGAGTTTCGATTTTCACCGTTGAAACATGAAGAAAAAATCATTTGTGTTTCAAAATATAGGTTAAATTAACTTTTGAAAGTATTCGTAAAAATGTTAAACGTTAACGTTATTGATGCATTCAGGACATGCTGCAATGCTCCAATGAAAATCATCATGCTGTTTTAAATTACCATAATCCTTCACGTATTTTTCCAGGCGATCGTTTTCCTCTTGTGACTGTATGCTAGCCAGTTGCATTCCATGGTACCGGCAGTACTGCAGGGCTTTGAACCAGTTAGCCTAAGTGGAATGGACAAAGAAAAATTGCGATCAATTCGGTACAGCTTCGGTTACACCAAAAATATAATATATTTCCTTTCACTTGTCTCTGGAAGGGCAGGTAAATGTTCCGCAAAGTGGCAAGACCAGTTTTTTCCCGCTTACCTTAAAGAAAATACTGAGGTAATATCGCTTTTCACCCAACTTTAGTAGCGGCATCGTCCATCTCGTGGGGACGCTGGAATCTTCGACGCAATTAGGACAATCTGTAAGCAGAACAAAATTTGTGTCAAAACTAGAGATGAAACAAAATAATTAACACTAGAATGGGAGAACAACACGATAATCATTCAACAGTAACAATACGTAGACTTGAACATACATGCAGGGGATAAGTTGCATCATTTACTGGTCGATTGTATTCAAATTTATCACTATGCTACAGAGCGTCGATTTGGCACTGGATAGGCAAAGGGCATCAATCAACGGTTCAATTGAAAACTGTCGATTGAATAATTGAGTTATTGACAAACAATCACAAATAATCGTCGTCATTATGCTCGTTTCTTAGAATTAATTATGGCTGAACCATAATTTAACTCACTTAAATTCATTCCTTCATGGAGCATTACGATTATCGTGCCAAAAATGACTTTACTAATAAGTGCAAAGTTAGATAACACTCTTCAAATTGGAATACAGTTTTCAGTACAGCAGTTGCCTTTCGATAATTCGATTATAGTCGGCTATTGAACCACTGATTTGCTACTCAAATTCACTGAGATTTGCATTTAAATTACTAATGAATTGTTTATTTTACCCAATCGATACTTCGTTTCGAATCCACTATTCGTAGGCGGGAAATAGTTTAAAAACTATGGCATAGTAGAAATGAAAATCGTCCCATCCAGCGTTCAAACCTGTTCGGTTATCAAACTTTCAACTTCATCTACCAACAGCGTTGATTATCATTCATTTCGGTTTTATGGTGAAGGTTTTTTGACCCGATAATCCACAAAATGATTTCAATCTAGATTTTGAGAAGTTGCCAAAAAGCATCAACTTTCGTTTAAGATGAAAACCATTGGTAAAAATCGGTTTTTAGGCGAAGTATATTGTTTCGACTACCAAAATGTTTGGAATAGTATTTAAGGTTTTCCAAAGTAAAGCAAAGCCTAGTTTCTACACTCCGATTCGGAACTCGACCTTCTGTTTCTTATACACAGACTACGCAGCCAACTGTTTAGAGTACAGGACAATTGCGGGGCTAGCGCTACGATCCTACTGACACTAACAGTATTTCCCGAGCCGAGACTCGAACCCACGACGACTGGCTTGTTAGACCAGCATCGTACCTCGAGAATAATTAAAATTGCACGAATCGTAAGCTGTGATCATAGAACAATTAAGCCTATAATGACTGTCCTTTCCTTGTTGACACGAAATAGCTAATCACCCTTCGAAACGATGCAGTGTTTTTATAGAACCTGGTTGCTAATGTATTGCCTTAATAAACCATATTAGTATCGATTTCTGGCAAATGCCTTGGTACCTCTGCGTTGCTTATTTGTATCAGTGCGAATTAGTATTTTATGCGTTCGCGTTTAAGGCCGCTATTAAATTTGCGGCTGAATTTCTACTAATATGTTATTTTTCTCTTGTTTAGTAACAAAATGACAAAATTAGCACGACTCTGCGTTGATACGAAGTAATCGAGTATATTAAATAAATTGTGAATTCACGTCATCGATATAATTCTCACAATATGTCTGGGTGCTATTCTCTGCCAGTTATGGCTTGTAACTTTTCAGTCTGCAAAAAAAAGGTCATCATAGAATAATTCACTTGAAAAATATACTAAATCTATCTAGTGAAAGGCATGTTTAAGAAAAAAACAACTTTGCGATGCACGATGATTGCTATCCTCCCCCCCCCTCTTTTTGGAGTAGGGAGGGATGTCCAATCATCATAAAAAAAATCTTGCCCTAAAAGCCTCCACATACCAAATTTGGTTCCCTTCGCTTGATTAATTCTTAGGTTGGGCAGAAATTTGTGTTTGTATGAGAGTCCCTCCCTTCCAGAAGATCCAGAAGATTCCAGAAATTTCCAAAAAAAATCACGCCGATTTGTTCAGTAGTGCATTTTTATAGGATAAATTAATTTGACCATAGATTAATTTATCCCTTTACTTCGTTAAGCTATAGTGGACCACCAGTCAGAATAACTCAATATCTCTTAACATAAATCGGAATTTGCAAATGTTTGTGATACAGACTGGCTCGGCAAGATGTTTCCCGATGGAAGTTTTCTGAAAATCCCTAGAGTTTTCGCATAAATTGAGTTAATCTGACGGGTGGTTCACTATAGGTTAATTTATTCTAGTTAGAGCTGGCCAAAAATAAGGCGTTGCTGTAATGCAGCCAAACATTTCTGTCGAGAGAGTTTGATAAAAAATGGGAATTTTTATCATATTGAAGTGAGAGTGACCTACACCAATGACTATAATGTAACAAAATCTTAATGCGCATTGCATTGTAGTAGAGATATGAGCGCGAAAGAATGTTGAAGGGAAGGAATAGGAGAGGACAACGTAAAAGATGAAGTATTTTCCTGCTATCATTAGTGGTACCGCTGACCGTGCAACCGTTGGGTATGTAAATTAATGGTCAATTCGAGAACAACAATCGAATTGCTTTTAATTGCATGACATCAACGTTACACCCAACACAAACGGGGAAAATTTTGTTAGTTTTGAACAACATTTATTACTTTTTTGTCTTATGACCGCGAATTAGACACAAAAGTTAAAAACTAAAAAGTAACAAAATAGGGGAACTGCTCCATTATTCATCTCATTATCCGATACTCACGAAGAATGCACGGGTTAAACACCAAATTTTCACGAAATCATTGAACAAATAAACTAAATATGCTCACGTACTCTTTTGGAATCGTTTAGCATTGTATATTTAGTAAAATTAGCTAGATTTGTCCTAAATTTTGTAAAACAAAACCATTTTTCACAACGCTTCCATATCCATCTCAAAACTTGATTCACTGCTCAATTATTCATCTCACGACGCCCCCATATTCATCACACTGTTAATCATGAATGAAATACATTATCATGAATGAACGTAGCCGCAGCTCGTCGCAGTAGGTTACCTAGATATCCGCTGCAGTTGTTTACGAGCAAAACTGGTAACCTAGGTAACCACCACAGTGCTGTAGATTTATGTCAATTATGTCGGAATAAATCAATATTTTCTGTATGATTTTTATCGTATTAACAGGAACTGATTTGGCAACTTTTGATTTTCTTCAACGCAATGAAAACAGATGAAAATGCATACAGTTGAAATTTAGGAATTGTAGAAATTCATCTCATATATTTCTGCTAATTCGAGCTTGTTTTAGGAAATTTCAGGTGAACATTTCAAAGTTTGAAGTATTCTTAGTGTAGTGAGTGATTTTGTTTAGTGATTGAAATAAAAAGTGGACCGCTAGTGATGAAAAAAACTTTGGTTGGCTGCTGAACGAGTCCCGTTGTAGCCGTATAGAACGATGCGTGGATTTTGTTTTCTGAGGTAGGTGATTGAATTAAATGAGTTTTCGAGTGCAGATGTCCGACTATAATATCGAATTTAGTGCTTCTAAGTGAGTTTTTGGGGATTATACTTTATGAGGAATCTAAAGTGAACTAAGAAGAATCCATTACATGGATTAGAAGATTGGTTTAAAAATAAAATATGCGTTTTTTCCAATTTTCAATTGTGTTTTCATGTTGAATGAGATGAATATACGGGCTGAGATTAATAATGGAGCAGTTCCTCTATATGACGGGGCTACAGGAGAACATACAATCAAGAAGCGCAAAGCATGTGTTATCGAGACTTCACTCGCTGATTTTTTATTGGTGCAACGATCAGGTTCATTTTTGTCCCCTTTATTCACACATATGCAAAATCTCACTGGTCAGCCTCGAATATCTAATTAGAAACACCACGTTTTCGTTCCCCAGTGTTTACTTGAAATGGAAATATGTAATGCCGTTTAACCAAAGTTGCCGGAATTGCGAATATTGTTCTAGATGAGCACGAGTTTTGTATCTTCAAACAGGTCCAAATGAGTTTCGTGGAGCGATGAGTGTGAGATTTCAGCTTTGTTGCATCCTCTTTTAAAACAGCAAATTTTCGTGTTTTTCTCTAACGCAGTTTACAGATCGTGATATGATTTCAAGACGCAAATGTAGTCTTTGAAATAATCACCGTTTGCATACTGTATGACGGGGAAGAATGTACTGTACACCTCAGAGACTGAGGGGATCAATAAGATATCAATAAGATCAAGCGTTACGGAATTCCATTTTTATATAGACCTTTTACGTACGAATGTGTTAGTGTCACTCGTTGAGGAAAGTGTTTACAAATCGCTTTTTTGTTTGCTATGCTATGTTTTAAGCAGCTGGACAAATATCCAGTTGAATACTTATTATAAGTTCTGAACTCGTTTCTGAATGAATTTTTCATTCGTGATCATGAATCAGGGGAAGCTGCTGAACATAATCGACTAAAAATGGTAAAAAGGGATTAAAAGTCGAAGCAACGAGATGCGATGATTTACAGTTTGGAGGAAAAAAAAAAAACAACTTTACACGGGTTTAGACGTTCACTAGTGTGCGTAGGTGAAAAGTCACTTATCTCTATAGTAGATTTCTTTATTCCACTGTGTGCGGGCAAAACTGCCGAGGAATAATAAAACCGTCATCGCCATTTAAGACGCAAGTAAGAAAGAGATGCCAGATAGTTGTTTACGAACTCAGCACGTGTGGTAGTGGGTTGAAGCTGACAAATTTTACAGTGCGCTTCGGGCAGCACGGCAGGTCAAAACTGGGTCAAAATCGAGCGAATAAAGAAGGGTTTTGACAGCAGTTAGTGCGCTTCCAGGTCAAAACGAGGTGAGCTGGTAGAATATAGAAATTCGCTATTAGATAGTCGTACTCTCGTAACATGCGCAAAATATATGACAGTATGTGTTGTTACTTGTCTGGAGAGGAACTTTATTGCTTCTTGAGTAACAGATTTGTTACCTAAAGGGATTTTGCGTTATTGCTGTTAGAGTAATAAGGAAAAAAAAATGTGTGTAGAGTACCAATGGAAATTGACTCTTCGAATTTCGTTTGACGGTAGGTTTGTATCACAATTCACTGGCAAAGGTCTAAAAGTTGAGTTCAGCTTTCGCAATCGGATTTCCTTGATTCTTGATCGATGGAAGCATACAAGAAAACATTAAGTTTTCGATATCGAAATTTTTTTGATTCCAAAAGTCTTAGAAAAACATGGATAGTGGAGATGTGATGTTGCGTTTTATTTCCTCTCGTGATTCTGATGCGAAAGTTTTCTGAAAATCTCTCGAGTTTTTTGCATTAATTGAGTTAAGTCGACCAGCGGTCAGCTAAAGAAGCTGATCCATCTAATGTAGTTTTTTACTATTATTTAAAATGAGTGACAAATAATTTGAATTTTATTTCACATGCACAGCATGCTTAAAAAAGTAATGGTACCTAAGATGGACCTTTTCCCTTCAGTGGACCACTCTGACAAAAAACTATTTTTTCTTGATATAGGGTAAATTAACTTGATATAGGGTGGAACTCTTTCCTATAGTGGACCACCGGCCAGATTGACTTAATTTATGCGAAAACTCGAGAGATTTTCAGAAAACTTTTATCGGGAAACATCTTATCCAGCAATTCTACATCATAAACATTAATAAGTTCCGACTTATGAGAAATTGAGCTCATCTGACTGGTGGTCCACTATAGGTTAATAAAGTAAAAGCACAGACTAACAGACGTAACACTGGAATCTTGCTCCATCGTCACAAAAAACGATCATTTCAAATTCCCATTCCAATAACAGTCTTCGCGCGACAACGCCGTTTGGGGCGCTGTCATGCAATCTCATACATATTTTGTGGTTCCCCATTTGACATATGCCGTAACGCTAGCGCCACATCTGTTCAACTGAAGAACCAAAAACGAGACAAAATCTCTTTATTTTAAGTATCGACATCTAGCGGTGAAGAGAATGCATGTTACACTCGAAATTTCATTACGTTTATATTCCATTCATTCAACAAAAGGACTGTATGAGCTCTCGCCGCTTTTTCATCGAGAGAATCCTTTGTTCTCCCCGGTACTGGTATAGCAAGGGTGCCTTTTCATGATAAACGTACAGTACCACTCGCATACGTGCAACGGTTTTTATGTAGATATATTTTTAATGAATTTCATTGTTGCCCAAGTTGAAAACTGAAAACTGACTAACGACAATCATTTTTTTACATTGTACCTAATGTCGTAAGCAGTGCTACAGCGCGTCTGATATGCATTTCTAGCAATGTTAGGTATAAAAAACGGTACGAGAAAAAAATTTTGTTGATCGAGAAATTCGGTTTCCAAGTCCAACGAAAATATTCAAGTAAATCAACTAACAGGTTAAAATAGTTTTAACAATCGTAAGGTGTACGATCCAAGAAAATTTGTTAGACAATGTTTGAATGGTTGAAAGATTTTTAGTTTAATTTGTTTTATTGACGTTAATTGTGAATTGTTACTGAATTTCCACATTGAAGATCTCTTGAATGCGATTCTGTCTCAACTTGATTTTAATAGATTCAACTATTCAAGATCACCTTTTTGCCTGGTCATTAAAGCAAAAAAAAAATCACAGGAGGGTTGTGTGCAAAGCCACGACCGCAAGGTTGTAGTAGAATACTTTTACACAGCTCTACTAACGGCTGTACATTAACCTACGGCCGGGCGAATTGGCCACGCCGCTTTTCGCGTTTAGCCTGGAAGAGGCCTAATGCGCACGACCAACACAATAGAAAGGTGTTTTCACATTGAAAATTAGACACGGCTTTACTGGAATAAGTGTTGGCAAATAGGGTTTGCAATATTCCCGGAAATTGATTTCCCGGGAAACGGGAATAAAAAATCTCATTTCCCGGGAATTCCCGGGAACCGGGAATGGAAAAAATTTCTTAGCAAAAATGATATTTCAATAAAAGTTGAAATATAAACAGTATCTGAAAATCGTTTACAATTTCATTATCAATTCGAATGAAAAACGAATTACAAAACAAAACTTATTCAAGTTTATATCAGAGCCTCTTCGCTAATTTTTATCAAACATATTTATTGTGCCATTACACGATGCGAATTATTTTTAAAAAATAAACTGCATAATCAATCTAGTTTTCATTGGCGTAACAAACCCTTTTGTAATTGGTATTACCATTGATTAGAGAGTAGGATACCATGTAAGAATTTTGATTGTTCAACTAGAACGTTATTTAGCCTCTCGGTAGTTTTCTTTGAAGGACCGAGACAAACTGGAAGGAAATGATAGAATAATTAATAATCTGTTCAATATGTCTTTAAATAAGTTAATTTCAGAGCATTTGAATGTATACGTAATTAATCTCAAAGATGATTTTTCGTGTGAAATCGCGGCCACGACCCAAATTACGCTGACTGAGTTATTAATAAATTATTTATTTC
Source organism: Wyeomyia smithii (assembly GCF_029784165.1). NCBI lineage: Eukaryota > Metazoa > Arthropoda > Insecta > Diptera > Culicidae > Wyeomyia > Wyeomyia smithii. The sequence goes on along the minus strand of NC_073695.1, from coordinate 114,215,392 downwards.
TGGTCGCATTGATTCACGGGTTTCAAATTTTCTTAATCGTTTTAATTTAATTTTTTTCAATGGCAAAGAAAGAAATCACTATTCGCGCAGTAGTGAACTAACTGTCAAAGAATGAGATTGGACGAAGCAAATATTTGCCTAATTTTTCGTTTACTGAATAAGACAGCAAATCTTTTCGACAAATAATCGAAGCAAATAAATTAATAGTACTCGGCAAGTAAATATTGAACGTCATTTCAAAAAAATATTTACTTCGTACAATGCCCCTTTTAAAGGTGCTATACACTTCAACGACGTTAGTTCCGTGTTTTGATAGTATATAAAATTTTATTGCAAAATTGTATGGGAAGTTATATTGAATCTTGCGAAATTTTTTGAAGTGCTCGGGAATCCCGGGATCCCGGGAATCAATATTTCTGTTCCCGGGATCCGGGAATCCCGGGATTGCAAACCCTATTGGCAAATGCATCTACCGCTAATACCGCCGCTATCGTACGAAAGCGCGTCGTTTCATATGGGGAGTAATATCAACAACGAAAAATGACGCGCGTCTAAGCACACCCGAACCGTTTTGCCATGCCGCTTCCATTTACTTCCCTATAACATCCGCCTCATGGAAGTACCGGCTGCACCTACCGTTGAGGCTGTACCATACTGCTACTGGTACCCAAAACTATTAACTCTTCAAATTAAGTGTTTTATTTGTCCTCAAAAGAACAATTGTTCAATTCCATATCGGATATAATGCAATCGCAGCTCTGTAATATCACCGACAGTAATATTCTTCTGAACAAAATGGTCCAACTTTTCCATTAAAGGAAGTGCCGGCTGATGTACGGCAAAAATCTCGCCCGATCGCTCGCGTTGGCGTTCAGCCAGGCAGAGGCCTTAGACGTGGTGACCAACCACAGGGCAAGTGATTTGTTTAATTTGAAGGCAGCCACAGGCGCAACCCGGACGGTCCATCCAGCTCACCTTCCGACTAATGAATGTAGCTAGTTTTCCCAGAAACACTCTTTTATAGCCGAAGGGTGCTACGAAATAGGCCACGCCCTTCTGTTCAGTTTTACCATTTTGCAATGTGCTTCAGACGAATTAGTCCACAATTCGCATTTGATTTTTGTATCCAGCGAATAAACACCGATGGTGCTCTCACACACGCATCGGATGTAACCCGCATCTTTTTGCGGTTTGTAACATCAAGCGATTTCGTTTGCTCGTTGTTGCGTGTTGCGTCATGTTGCAACTTGGCAGCTGGGAGACGACGAAATTCTGTTCATGCTGATTGATTAAATCGACTTTATATTAGCTCTGCATAGTCGAACTAACTGCTTTTGTGAATGCGTTCTAACAGGGCAGTCTATTATTCAATGTCGGTTATGCTGATCGCAGCCAGCCTTTGCGCTGCCCCTACCGTGGGGGGTTTACTAAATTAAGTAAAAATTAGACAACTACAACAGAATTTGATTGCATCCCGCACAGAATGTCCGCTTGTGTTGATGCCAGAAAATTATTAACCTTCAATTATTTGTTTATTTGCCTTGAAAAAGGCATTTTGCGGTTCAAAATCGGTTGCTGATCGAAACCTTTGAGCTGCCTCAACAGTGGGGGAATTAAGATACACGGACAACATGCACTGTGGAAGCTATTTCACATTCAGTAAATTAGACGGGTGCGACAGATTTAAATTGCTAGGATCCAACACAGAATGCTTGCTTGCGTTGTCAAAAATTATTAACTTTCAATGACTTGTTTATTTGCCTTGAAAAAGGCATTTTGATTTTTAAAATTGGATTTCCTGATGGCAATCTTCATGCTGCCCCAACAAAAAAACTTTGCTGAGAACACTTGGTAGCTATTTCTCAATCTTACTAAGCTATCTAATTATGTTCAATGATGTTTAAAAAAAAGGTTTTTGCCGTTAAAATTCATATTTTATACCACTATACCTCTGATATTCTTACTGAACTTTTAAAACAACATCAGACCTTTATTTTTTATATGTTTCAGCAGGCTTTATTTGATGATAATTAGGTTTCCTTCAACTTTTCGTGCCAAAAAATTCACTTTTGACAAGTGATTTTCGATTTTCTGCCGTTTCCCAACACATCCCACGGAAATATTACCACTAATTGAATTGTCCCTGTGTTCTGCGCACACGGCAGTTAAAATTTCTTGCAGAAATTTGCAGAAACTTAAAAAAATCATGAAACAAAACAACTTCAACGTAAGTTCATTTAAGTCATGTTGATCAATATCAGATTTTTGTTGCGAAAAACATAGCAAGCTTTGCATTTTTACCTTTTGGTGCATCTTTTGAAGTATTATCAATGCATGTAAACAATAACCAATTATTTTTGCCTACTATAGATGAATTATATGAGCGGTACACCTATTCGGGAATATTTGAGCTGAAATTTGAATTTTCAAAAACCACGTGTTTACATACATTACATATACTTTTACATATACTTCAAAAGATGCATTAAAGGTAAAAATGCAAAGCTTGCTTTGTTTTTTGCAACAAAGTTCCGCTATTGATCAACATGACCTAAATGAACTCACGTTAAAGCTGTTTTGTTTTCATGATTTTATAAGATTCTGCAAATTTCTGCAAGAAATTTTAACTGCCGTGTGTGCAGAGCACATGGACAATTCAATTGGTGGTGATCTTGCCGTGGGATGTGTTGGAAAACGGCAGAAAATCGAAAATTATTTGTCAAAAGTAAATTTTTTGGCAGGAAAAGTTGAAAGAAACCTAATTGTCATCAAATAAAATCTGCTGTAACATATAAAAAATAAAGGTCTGATGTTGTTTTACAAGTTCAGTAAGAATATCAGAGGTATAGTGGTATAAAATATGAATTTTAACGGCAAAAACCTTTTTTTTTAAACATCATTGAACATAATCAGATAGCTCAGTAAGATTGAGAAATAGCTACCTAGTGTCTTCAGCAAAGTTTTTTGTTATGTTATTTTGGAAAAACTTTGCCAAAGACGGCGATAAAAAATATTGAGTTTTAGAGAAAATATTTTTTTTATCTCACTTGTAGGGGGATTAATCACGGATCTGTTGATGTTCAAAGAGAGATCTTTTTTTACTCTAAAACTTTCCCGAAGACAGTATTGCTCTAAAATGTAACGTTTATGAGAAAATGACTATTGACCACCTTTTTTCATTTCTGGACCACAGTGAGACGCTGAGAAGAACCGCGCTGCTCCTGAGACGTGATGACCAACCACAGGGCTAGTGCTGCTGCTAAGAAAGGACGACTGCTGTTGTCGCTGTCTAGAACTATTATGAGCGGCTTCGGCTGAAACAGGCTCTTATATAGGCCAAATAGCATGTTTTCAATTGCAAGGTATATGATTCTGTCGACCGTGCTTGGGAAGCAATCATATAATGACCAATCAGAGGTCGAATTTTTCGTTTTGACAAGGCTTGACTATTTTCAATAGTACAATAGTGTGAATAATAAAATTACAATTATCTTTTTTTGGGAAGAATCTTAGAAGATTTTCCAATCTATTGCTGCAAGAACGAAGAAAATCCATCGAATACTAACCGATTTATTAGCATTTGAAATTGGACATATTTTTCACTATTTTCGGTTTTAGATTTTCATTTCACATCCCTATGTAGCCGAACTTCCTTAGAGAAGTATTCTACTTCAAAAAAAAAAAAATAGTTTTTTTGGTGCATGTTCAAACTATTGGAGCGAACTGTTCGAACGATGCACTGTAGAATCAATGTAGGATGGAACAGCAAAAAATGAATGCGGAAGCTTGGGCACCGATTTGGTACAGAGTTTTGTTTGAAGTTGCATATCTGTTCTGTGCTAGCGCTGATGTCGAAATACATGACGCAGCGCGAACACGCGATAAGGTCACCAGGCGGCGCCAGTATACAAGTGATTTACAACGCAATTCTCTTTGAAAATTTACACGGAATTTTCGATCAATTTTATTCTTGCTTGGACGTCTGTCTGTGGTATTACTTCCTTGGACGAACCACTTCCTTTAGTGGACCACCCTAACGAAAAATTTGTTATTCTTATGATATAAATGGGAGTTTAGGCAAAGATTACTAGAATAAGATTCCTGACTCTTGCAGTATCCAGCGGATGAAAGTCGAACTAACTTATATACTGATAATTTGATGATGACGGCAAGGTGACGAAAGGTGAAGCATTTTTTTTCAATATCCTTGTATGGTCCTGCCAACTAATTTTCAATATCCTTATATGGTGCTGCCATCCAGTTTTCATTTTCATTTGGCGGGTTATGCACGATAAATCGATTTTGCTTATAACCAGTTTTAATTTATTAGATGGCAGCACTAACCGTTGAAAAGGTGTCGTGGGCAAAATGTAAGAAAATACTGGAAGTCAGGTATCTTGTTCTAGTCATCTTTGGTTTAGGGTGAAACTGGCTTGAATGGACCGCGCAAACTCGAGTGATTTTTGGAAAACTTCCATCGTGAAACATCATTTCCAGCTAATCAGCTTCGGAATATTGAGAAACATGATAGATCCACTACGGAAAAAGGGTTAGCTATAGATTAATTTACTTCAGCTGGATATAATGTTTGCCGATGAATGTTTTCTGGAAATCCCTCAAGTTTGCGCATAAATTGAGGTAATCTGATCAGTGGTCCACTAAAGGACGTGGTCCATCCAAATCGACGAAAATATATTTATTGGCTGTTTCTGCCAAACTAAAAACGACCGAGCGACTTCTACATTTGAACTTTGGAACTAGGGAAATGATGATGAATTGAATTTTAAACAAGGCTGATATACACAGGAGGCTGTTCTTCTTGCTACACGCAACAGTTGGACTGTGCGTAACCACATAAATATTGCGTCTTTTTAGAGCATCTTCTGTACTGTTTTGGAAACAGTACAACGAATGTGTGTTGTTCATAAACGCATTTGGTGCTCTAGCGAAAGTTAAATGTATTGGACAGCGCAAAATTAAAACATTTTTGAAGAGTTAACCGGTGCTAGTAATGGCATGATGATTCGTACTGGTATGTATTGGGAATGTTTTTCAGAATGCTGCTATAGTTAAAGCAGTGCAAGCAGTAGTCAATACTGATGATTTTGGTACCGACTAGGTTAATGCAAATATGAACTGATCGATTCACTATCATGAATTCGGTCATTCAAAAACATCATCGAATCCATAACAATTAAAAAGACATTGGATTTGTTTAAAACATTTTGCATTTAACGACGACTCTGGTTTTATTCATATGCATTCGGTTCCACGTTACTGACACCAGCGTCAGTAAATTCTGTTGCAACAAGGCTCGCTATTGGCTGTTCCGGTTGCTGACGATGATTAGGGATGCACGCGCCTTTGATTTGTGGTCCCCGTGGCTCTGTGGTTAGCGTTGTCGGTCGGCTAGCTCTCCCACACGGTTGTGAAATCGGGTTCGTTTTCCGATCGAGTCGAGGATCTTTTCTAGCTGGAAATTTTCTCGACTCAGCACTGGGGCACGGTGTATCGTTGTACTTATCCTGCACATGCAAAATGTGCCGAAAACAATATCGATAACGAATTCTCTCAACAAATCTAGTTGATCGAGACCGCTATTAGCCCCAAGGCTAAGCGTGCGATATTGTTTGAGCCTTTGATACGCAACGACTCGCGAAAGTAACCGGCGGTTTTTTTGAGCGCCCAAAAACTGATCGCTTGCCCAAAACCGAAGTCTACCGAAACACCACGATTTTGTGTATATTATACATATTCTGATTTCGATCTCTGTCAATGTATTCATTGCGCAACTGTTGCGTTATCTTTTTGACACATTTGTTGTGCAAAGCCCGAGCATTTAATGTGCGTTTTGAGAGGACACATCGTTTGATGTAAGCTTGAACTTTTGCGTGTATATTTGCTTTAAATGAATGTTCTCGACGTCAATAACAATGCAACTGATCAGAAATTCTAGTAGACTGATTACTGCCAAAAAAATCCAAATGAAATACGAAATATATGAGATCCGGTTTTGTTTTCAATTTATTTTTACAGGAGCTAGAGGTATATAGCGTCTTGGAATCGTAATTTTTTAGTTTGCACCTAGTTTCTAGTGAAAAAAAAAAATCTAAATTTTTAAGGTTTCCCGCAACACAAACTCGTGATAACTCACTGCAAATAGAATCTTGATACGTAAAGTGCTGCAAAAAAATGCTGCAAAACATCATCATCACTTTAAAGGCTGTATTACACGTCAAAATTTGGTCAAAGATAATTGTTTGTCACTCTCTAGTTTTTAAATGTGGCAAACACGGGCAAACAACAATAATAATGTCAAAAAAATTTGACCATTATGTCAAAAGGTCAAATATTGGACCATTTGTCAAAGAATGTAATACAGGCTTTACTGCACCGCCTGTTGTCAGTCAAACAGTCTTTTGAATCGCCTTTTCTCTTTGATATAAACTGTAATTTGTAAATGTTGCTTGTAACCTTGATGCAGATTAGCTGGGTTAGTTCCAGGATGGATATTTTTTGGAAATCTCTCAAGTTTTCATATAAGTTGAGTTTATGTGGTGGTCCATTAGAGGACATGATCAATTCAAGGTTGTTTTACCTTAACTTTGTTTGGATAAGAAAGCAAAACCACCTAAAAAAAATTGGAATCGGTAAAATATGTATGATTTTATTCTAGTATTCATTCCGCAGTTTTCATTGATCGAAAGTGTTCAAATTACATGCGTTATTTGCTGCGACAGAACTGGCGTTACTCGAAGGTGAACAAATGTAGGGTAAATTAACCTATAGTTGACCTCTTTTCTATAGAGTGGTCACTCGTCAGATTACCCAATTTCTTTTAACATAAATAGAAATTTATAAATGTTTCTCGTGGTTTTTAATGCAGATTGCCTGGATAAGATGTTCATCGATATAAGTTTTCTGTAAACCCCTCCAATTTTCGCATAAAATTAGTTAATCTGGTGGGTAGTCCAATATAGGACAGGGGTCCCAGTGAGAAAATGGTAACCGAATTTCACAGGGTTTGAAGATGTGTTCCGTTAATGTTTTTTTCGGCAGTGTTAGAGTTGAAATGCATTTTTGTTGGAGAAACAATAAACTGATATTGAGAATGGGCAATGTTTTCATTTAATTCTACTACAAAACGTTGAGTTTTATGTTAAGTTATTCATTCATGCAAATAGAAAGGTGAAATAACATATATTGAGTTCCAAAGTGAAATAAAAGCAAAAGAGTTCGATGAACTGAACCTGGCCTGGTTCCGTGATTCAAGCCACAAGCAGCACATTCACCTCGTTCCTTCATTCACCGAATATCTTCAACAACTGTGTTCGTTTTGCTGATAAGAAGTTGATATAATCATCAAAATGATTTTTGTAATGGCGCGACATTCTAAAATGTTGTGTACGAGAGAAACAGTAACAATTCTGTTTGGTTTAACATTTTTTACTTTCAGTTTTTATTTGCGAAAATGTGAAAAATAGATGCTGTAACTGATAGTTAACCGCAAAAGTGCGTAAAACTTTAATGGGCACATTTCAAAATTCCCAAAATACGAAAAAAACGTTTTTACTGCTACCAACAATGTTGAAATTCCACTGAATTCTCCAACTAACATGGAACGTAGATGTGAGTCAACTCGTACCAGTTGACCTTTAATAGCGGCGCTGTTGAGCTATGACTGCAGTTTATCCCTTACTACGAACATCTTCTTGGTCACACGTTACTTTACGACGCGATAATGAACGGGTTGTGCAATCTTGATTCTAATATTGGAGAGAAAATGTCTTTATCACATTAACATTGTTGAAACAGCATTAGCGGACAATCACTTAGTTGCGATGGTAGATGCCTACACTAGCGATGGCTGTACGTATGATGCGCTTTATTCGGAGTATGCTTGGTTAGCACATGAATGGTAAGCATCGAGCACGGACTCTAGCACGCATCAAGGTGAAGGTCGACTAGTTAACCATCGAATCACCAGGCCATACGCGTTGCCATCCCATGGCTGCGGGAGTTAACGACCCGACCCAGAAAGCAGCAACGTAACATTGTTTACTTTGCTGCCATGATAAAGTGCACCGACGTTGGTTTCACAACAAGCGACACCCCATGCAGTTGAATTAATAACTCAGCCGAACGTCACGGAGCAAATGTTCCGTACTTCTCACCTTTCGTCTAGCGAGAAAGATAAGCTTCTGGAAGCGCTGCAACGACATGAAACTGTTGTAGAATGTGCTATCAATACCACTGATGATGTTCCAGTTCATCAGAAAGTGTATCCTTACCCCACAGCCTATGTTGATGAGGTGAATATGCAATTTGACAAACTTTTGAATGACGGAATTGGATAGTTCCAAAAAAGACGGATGCGTCAGGAGTGAAAAAATTTCGATTGGTCATTGATTATAGAAAAATCAATGAGAAAACTATTTCGGACCGCTATCCTATGCCGGAAATTAATTACGTTTTGGCCAATTGAAAGGTCAAAAACTTTTTACTACCCTTGATTTAGCATCTGGTTTCCACCAGATCAGAATGAAGGAAAGCGATATTAAAAAGACAGCGTTTTCCATCAACAATGGCAAGTATGAATTCACGAGAATGCCGTTTGGATTGAAAAATGCTCCGGCTATTTTTCAAAGAGCAATCGATGACGTACTTCGTCAGTATATTGGAAAAATCTGCTATGTTTACATTGATGACGTAATCGTTTTCGGAAAAACCCTCGAGGAAGCTTTAAAAAATTTGGAAACCATAATTAAAGCATTGAATGATGCAAATCTCAAAATTCAATTGGACAAATCTGAATTTCTGCATAGAGAAACTGAATTTTTGGGCTATGTGATTGGTTCGGAAGGCATAAAACCAAATCCTGAAAAAATTGCAGTGATTCAGAAATATCCACCTCCTAAAACTATTAAAGAATAAAGATCATTCCTCGGAATGATTAGTTATTATAGAAGATTCGTCAAAGATTTTGCAAAAATTGCTAAACCTCTCACGAACCTTCTTAGGGGGAGAAGAACATAAGTTCATCTAGGAAAATCAATCTCAATGAAACCGAAACAAACTGCTTTGAGAAAATGAAATCGTTACTGTCTTCAACTGATGTATTAGCATATCCTGATCATACAAAACTATATATATTGACTACGGATGCCTCAGACTTCGCGATAGGTGCTGTGCTTTCACAAGGTGAGATAGGAAGGGACAGACCAATTCACTTCGCATCTCGATCATTAACTACAGCAGAAGAGAAACATTCTGTGCCTGAGAAAGAAATGCTTGCAATATACTGGGCATTAAAAACTTTTCTAAACCATTTATATGGATCAAAATTTAAGATTTTTACTGATCATCAACCCTTGACCTTTGCATTGTCACCAAAAAATACCAATGCCAAATTAAAAAACATGAAGGCATATCTCGAAGAACATGACTACGAGATAATTTACAAACCGGGAAAATCGAATGTTGTTGCCGACGCTCTCAGTCGCATTGTGTGTTCGATGACCGGAACCCAGCATTCAGCCGATGGCAGCGACGACATGTTTATTATATCAACTGAAGCACCACTGAACGCATTTAGACACCAGATTGTCATAAAGAAGGGTCCAGACAAAATAAATACTACACACCCTTTTCCTAACTATACGAGAATCACGATTTATCTGAACGAAATTAATGAAAACTCTCTTTTTCAGGTCCTCAAGGAACATGTTAATGCATCTGGATTAAACGGATTATTAACTGAAGAAACCATCATGGGTAAAATACAAAATGTGTATAAAAAACACTTTGGTCGACAAAACATGTTGAAGATCCGTTCCACTCAGAAAATGCTTATCGATGTGCCAGAAGAGCACACACAATGGGAAATTATAAAAAAGGAACACTATCGAGCACATCGTGGCTTAGAGGAAAATAAAGCACAAATCCCCAGGAAATTCTATTTTCCTCAGTTGAATAGCAAACTCCGTGAATTCACGAAGAACTGTCAACTGTGCCACGAGAACAAATATGATAGAAATTCAATCCACCATCCCCTTCAAAAGACACCCATTCCAAATGCACCATTCCAGATTGCCCATATCGACATAATGTTCCTAGAAAAATTAATATTTCTTACGTGTATCGATAAATTCTCCAAATTTGTCCAAGTTCGTCCAGTAGAATCAAGAGCAGCTGTAGACCTTGTGCCTGCTGTTGAAGAGGTTTTAACAAAATATAAACTGCCGGAGACCGTCGTTATGGACAACGAAAAGTCTTTTATGACAGGCGATTTGGTAAATTTCTTTAACGAAAATAAAATTGCTCCTTACGTAGTAGCTACGGGCCGAAGTGAGATGAACGGAGTGGTTGAAAGATTTCACTCCACTTTGCAAGAGATTTATCGCGTCACTATAGCTGAAAACCCAAGTAAAAAGCCGGAACAACTTGTCGAAATGTCGGTTATTAAATATAACTCCTCTATCCATTCCTGCACACAGTATACACCTTTCGAGGTAATCATCCCAAGTCCCCAAAGCTCAAATATTATTAAAGCCGTTTACCAAAACCTACAGAAAAAACAGAATCGAGACCTTAAGTACCATAACTTAAAACTATCTTCGCGACACATAAATCCAAATCAAGAAGCATTTGAAAAAACGCGAAGACGAGTGAAAACCGTACCTAGATATAAAAAAATTAAAATTCAAAACGTTCACAAAAGCACAATAACTATATCAGATAATAGACATGTTCACAAAAATGATTTAAAAATTCGACAAAACTGATACCAATGCAATTTTTTTCTTCCAGGCTATTATTAATGGAAATATCTGGACATGGTACTGCACAGACAATCTCGATTCACAAGACGGACAGTCTACCCCTTTTTATATACGACAAAGGCCACGGACGTATAAGAAATAATTATAATTACTATGTTCACCATTTCAATTTAGAATCTTTCAAAACTCATGTACAAGACCTAAAGTAAAAATTCAAACAAGTAGAACCCGATCAGTTTACTACCCTTATATTAAATGAATTCAATGAATTAGATTCTAGTTTAAGAAATCTTCTACCAATAGAAAGAAGGAAACGATGGAACCAATTAGGAACGGTTTGGAAATATCTTGCAGGAAATCCCGACGCAAATGACCTTAAAATAATTAATAGTTCTATCAATCATCTAGTTATTATTAATAATAATAACGAACAAATCAAAATTAACAGGGAAATATCTTTGCAAATGAAGGAAGTATTGTTTAAGACCAAAGAATCCATTCAATCGTTAAACTTAAAAACTTCTGAACTGTATTCTGTAAACATATACTTAAACCTAAAATTTTTGAACGATAAATTAGATCAAATTATACAAACAATAGTCATGGCAAAAGTAGGGATACTTAATGAGAAAGTTTTGAGTCAGACAGAAATAGATTTGCTAGTTAAAGATTTAAGCAAGGAAAATTTAACAGTTTGGAACACCGCCGAAGCACTCACCTACGTCACGACGTCTATAGTAACAAACGAGTATGATATAGCCCTTCTACTCAAATTGCCGAAATTGGATCCGAGAATCTTCAAGAAAATTTTCATTTTACCAACATGGTTCGGTCGTCAACAAATCCATGTTCCCATCAGCAATGATATTACCCATAAAGATCAATACTTCATCGTTAATAACCTACAACCCAGAATTTTTGACGCCAAAGACATTGCATTAGACTCCACAGCATGTGTACCAAATCTACTTGATGTGAAACCAGCAAAATGTGATTACCTAGCCAATCCAGTTGAAGAGGCCGTTTTCATCGACGGCCAGCATCTTATCACAAATGTGCTAGGGAGTTTTACCCTTCACACTAACTGCGGCTTATCGGACAGGAACCTATCTGGGACATACCTGATTTCGTTCAATAACTGTGAGGTAACCATTAACAATCAAACGTTCTCAAATTATAAGCAGAATGGAACAGGTGAACCAATTCATCTGCCGTTGTATGGAATTCCTATCGGAAAACAACGTACCGTTATCAACCTGAGCCTACATCATCTACATAATCTGCATCTTGAGGCGAGGAAAGAAATGGCGGAAATTCGTTTGGACAATACAAGTATTCAATGGCCACATTGGATGATTTTCGGAGGATTATCGACCACATCGATTGTTATAAGTATTGTTCTCTTTTTGTCTTTTTTCGCCATAGAAGAACGGATGTTGAAGTTCAGGTGAAACAACAAAAGCAGACCCCTCGCGAATCTTGCAGTTTCCAGATTTTACCATTGAGTGAAATCGTTCGTATGGAACCTCACACTGCAGGGGGACTAGTTAACGACCCGACCCAGAAAGCAGCAACGTAACATTGTTTACTTTGCTGCCATGGATAAAGTGCACCGACGTTGGTGACAACATCGGTGACATCGAGCGACGTCGTTTCTGCTGAGGTACGCAACCACCGCGGGACCGCGATACTGCTATTCAACTTCCATTTTTTGGCAATAAAATTATTCTTAGTTAAGCAGTTTCTGCTGAGGTACGCAACCACCGCGGGACCGCGATACTGCTATTCAACTTTCATTTTTTGGCAATAAAATTAGTCTTATTAAGCAGTGTTCAAAGCAAGTCTTTTCTTCCGTATAAAAAAGAAACTCCGTTTCTAACTCGGGCAAGGTTGAAATGTCGCGGCTAGCAAAGAAGATTCATCGTAGACGACTATAATTAGTTCTACGGTATCCAAGACAAGGCCATCGCACCGGTTCAATTGGAGATGGCTCTCCTTTAGGAAGCCAGCTATTTCACCTCGACAAGTGAAAGGAAGTTTGGAATTCAGTTTCCCGCACAGCCTCGCAAGCTGCTACCTGCTGCTTGGTCGATCCAATCGTCTCCACAACGGGGCTGATGGATGCCGTCTTATTTGCCGTTTAATAATGCCTTCGAGCATGATAATTTAACGCCGCTGGGGTATGAATGGACGTACTGATATTATATAACTATTATTCAGGAATCAAGCAGCTGATTTATAATAGAAACGCAGCAGAGCGAGATGCCAGCAGTGTAAGTAAAAGGCAGTTTCGTTTTATTTTGATGATGAACAAGCCACAAACCACAACATTTGCTGGCTTGTTATCGCTAACAACGACATGAACTTGTTTCCTTTTTGACAGAATAGGTTGTCGTAAATGCAAGCCGTTCTTTTTTTACAGTAAGAAGAATTCATGGGCTTTTAGAGTACATGGGATTATAAACGAGTAAATTTGCCAGCTGGAGCATCATTAAAAAAAGTTAACATTCTAAGTGTCATCAACTAGATATAAACGATTTGAAAAGTATCTTTGATTTTCATTTCAATAATATTATAAATGCAGCATTAAAAATTTCATCTTAAATTCCGCATGGTATTAAAAATTAACTAAATGAGTATAAATAGAATAGAATTAAAAAAAAAAACGGATCACTAAGAGCAACAAAGACCGATATGGGGAACACCATCAGTTCTTTAGTTACCAATTTTTTGATATGCCGCGAGACAGACAGACAAAAGTGCCGGGGCGAGATTCGCATTCTTGTCTGTACATAGGCGGGCCTTTCCGGTACAATGCAACCAGGGTTGATATTTGTTGACAGTCTTGAGTGAAAGTGAAAAAACGCATCCAGAAACGTTATTTTTTTACAATCCTTTCAGAGTTCTCCCTTCCCGATTTTTGCATAGAAGTGAACTGTCAAAACACCTCATTATATTTCATGCGATGAAAGCAACACAACAAAATCAGTTTATCAGTTAACGAAGATTGTCAAGGCATCGGTCAGTGTCAGTGAAAAAGTGTTTCGGTGAGGTTTATTTTGGTAGAGTGGACTGTTTGTTTTTCTTTTTCGCTTTGAAGTGAAGATCACTTGGTTGGATTTGTCGTCAAATTTTATTCCGTAACCGTGAACGATGCGCGTGATCTATTTCATCTGAGTATAACAGCACGTTACTAGGACGAAAATCTAGTGTATCTTAAAGAGTGCTGCGATAATTGAAAGTGAAAATTGAAAATGATTGGCTGTAATTTTCGAAGAATTTTGCTGGGGAAAATGACTTTTATCAGCACTGAATGCAACCATTGAACCGGTTGGCGATGGATGCAGACTAAACATGTTCTGACACGATGTCCCAAATTTAGCACTGGAATGGCGGATTTTTATTTTTAACTTGTGCATTCGAGACATTTTAGAGCAATAAAAATTAAATTGACCTTCTACTATTGGCTGAAAATTAACATAGTTGTTTGCAATCAACAGTCTGTCAGTTTAGATTTTTAATTGCGCTTTTTTATTAAATACGTGCACGAAACTAACATTTAGAATACTTCATGTCACTTGACAATTTTTCGTGGAGTTTTAACCCCTCAAGGACCAAGGAAAGCACTTTTCCCAAATATTGAATGGGTGATTTTGTTATCTCACTTCAATGTTTCGTGTAATTTTTGCATAGATTGTTAAAATAGAACATTTTCTGCACATAACTGCGTCATAAAAAGAGTAAAAAAATATAAATGAACTGTCAAATAAATGAGCGCGAAATGTGAAGTTGACGCCAGTTGCCCTGAGTGAGTTGTTCGATTGATTGTGTCGTGCATTTATAATAATTTGGTGATTTTTCACATATTTTATATTATTCGGTGAGTATGATTGAGCATAGTCACAAAACATACATGATCAGATAATAATTAATACCTTATTTAGGCAAAATAAGTTTTGGGAAAAATGCTTCCTTATGGTCCGTGAGTGAAATATTTGTTGACAATGAGTTACATGTTTCAGAAATGAACAGGGGAGGAGCCAAGGAATTCCACGTTCCGAATTTTAAATGGAGAAAGAATTTGTATATTCCGCATGCATTTCGTGATAGTGATTATGAATTTGGCCGTATAAATTTAAACCCCAATCGACATGATATATTGACACCAATGTACATTTTCGATCGAGTGCCACAATTGGATAAGTTAGTTTCTGACATTGTAGTGAAAGAAAGTATAAGATACGCACAACAAAACGGAAGAGTTTTCACGATTGATCAAGAGGAAATGAAGGCATTTTTAGGTATGAACTTTATAATGAGCTATCATATATTGCCAGCATTAAGAAGTTACTGGTCTATCGATGAAGATATGGGTGTCCCATACATTGCTAACGTTATGTCAAGAATGAGATTCAAAAAAATACGTCAAAAATTACATTTTTGTGATAATGAGAGTCAGTCACGAGCGAATGACAGAGCATACAAACTAATACCAGTCTTGCAACACTTCAATTTATGTTTTTAAAATACTATGAACAATACTAAGAGGCAGTCAATAGATGAACACATGATCAGGTTTAAAGGTCATAATGTTATGAAGCAGTATATAAAAAATAAACCCATAAAATGGGGCTTCAAAATATGGTGCAGAGCTGATTCTTCCAAAGGTTATCTATTTGATTTCGATTTGTATACAGGTAAGAAAATAAATGCTGAAATTGGATTGGGAGAATCTGTCGTACTAAGCTTAACGGAGCAATTAAAAGGTCTTGGATGCGAAGTTTACTTTGACAATTTTTTTAATTCTCCATCTTTACAATACAAGTTGATGAAACAAAATATAAAAGCCTGCGGTACTGTTCGTTTCAACTGGAAAAAATTGCCTAAATCCTTGCCTTCGGATAAAAGTATGCAGAGTGGTGACATACCGAGAGTTAAAATGGCATATCATTTGTAAAATGGAAGGACACAAAATTGGTTCACATGTTAACTGATTTTATTTCTCCGCTTCTGGGATCTGCAGAAAAAATAAATGTTACATGCCCAGCCGTCATCATATCCTATAATAAGTACATGGGTGGGGTCGACCTCATGGATCAGCGTAAAGCATGCTATGAAGTTGACCGTAGAAAATCAAATACTATCTGCTAATCTTTTTTGATATATTCGACATATCACTAAATAATGCATATGTTGTATATGTGAAATTACATGAAGCACGACTCATGGAAGGACCGCTACTGACCAGCCTCGAGTTTCGTCAAAACATAGCTCGTTGCCTTATTAATAACTATACATGTCGACAACGGTCGAGAGCCACTGTAATCACTACTGACAAGAAACGTTTTGAAGACGCGTTCTACCAGCACATAACATGCAAAAAACCGAACGAATGAAAAGATGTGCGAATTGTGCTAAACATTGTAAAGAAAATAGAACGTTCAATAAATGTTCTGCGTGCAACGTACATCTTTGCTTCACTGCCAAAAGAAATTGCTTTCAAGAATATCATAATTAACATATAACTTGTTTTTGTTCATTTTCGTTAAAATAAATAAGTGAATACAAGATATCTTCTTTTACGTTCATATACAATATGTGTTACCTTTAACGACCAGTGGGAAAAATACTTCTCATAAAATTTTAGCTAAACTACACATTGTAATGTTATTTTCTGGAGTTTTTCGTTTGTTTTACATCTAAACAACATAAAAATACCGAATACATACAAAAAATTACTGCCCAAAACCTTATGGTCCTTAAGGGGTTAAAAATGAGAAAAACGTTTTTTTTTATTTTTAGACAGTGAAAAAAATATTTTGATTTTTAATTTGTTTGCTTTTTTTTAAATTTATAATGCGGTTATTCACTGGGATTTACTAGTCAACAGTGAATGTAATACCCAAAGCAAAGCAAAGCCTTGGTGCTACATTCCGATTCGGAACATGACCTTCTGTTTATGTATACACATACTCCGCAGCCGACTGTTAAAAGTGTACAGGACAGTTGCGCTACGATCCTACTAACACTAACAGTCTCTCCCGAGCCGAGACTCGAACCTACGACGACTGGCTTGTTAGCCCAGCATCGTACCTCGAGACCATCTGGGAGATCTATGTATGTAATATGAATGAATGTAATACCCATTAATCCAAATAAACTCTACTAGCTAGAAGTAAATAATAACATTCTTGTGAACCTCCAATAACAAATCGAAACTAAACCGCATCGTATGTTATACGGAGGACGCAAACACTAAAAACGCATTCTCCTCGGTAAGGTAGACCGAACTTCTGCTTCTTTTGTTTATTAATTATTTATTTATTTTCTCATAAATACTCATCGATTGAAAGTTATTGTCCGTTGTAACTCGACAAATGACAACATTGCTTGATAATATTAATGCTCTAAACATGTTTGTCCACTCTCCAATGCTCTGCCATAAACACACCCTCGTACGGAATGTGCGTAAGTTGCTGAATGAAAACAGGCAGATTTATTTTCAAACAAACCCAGCCTTTGCTTCTGTACAGAGGTGGTGTGCAGTAAAATGGCTTGCATTCAGGCTAAGATCTATCTCCGCACCGTCGTCACAGCTTGTAGAGGAAGGAAAAACAACCACCAGTTCATGTCTGGCAATAACAATCTGAGCGGTTTCACCCGCTTCTGTGGTACCTCACTCGTACCGGATGGGAAATCAACACCCAACGCAGCATGCAAAGATAATGTTTCATAAGGTACAGATCTATCTGTCCGCATGCACGAGTGGGCACGTGTGGGCAGGTGTGTGATTGTTTTGTGATTTTCTTTCAATTTGCGGGTTTTCTTTCACGCATGCCGGGGTGAGGCTTGTATTGCATATCAACCGCCAGTGGACCGCCAGACTGGCAAAATACCTTACCAGAGCACCAGGGGAGACTATTCTCTACGGGTAATTTAACAGCAATGACCTTAATTGCCCAACTCCAACTTTTAGTCTGAAGTCATGCCATCGCGTATGTAAAATCAACACGGTAGCAGACCAACAATCGGTTTTGATGGTTTAGCTGTTTCAAAGCCAAAGCAAGATGTTTTGCTATTGAAGTGTGAAATCAAGGACAATAAACGGTGTATTTTTTCGCATGGACGCTTGAAACCCTCTTTGGTCATTTCAAGTTCTAAACAAAATCACTGCATGCACTATAGAGTTGAAGCAT